>NW_027021311.1:34477-41977 GCF_036884655.1 Musa acuminata AAA Group | reverse complement strand
GGAGAGGTTGTTTCTGTGCTTATTAGATATAATATAAGTTTCAAGTTTGATTTCTCCCTCTTTCCCAGGAAAGGAGAACAAGAATTAGTGAGAAATTGAAAAGCCTACAAGATCTCGTGCCAAACATGGACAAGGTAACAACCAAAGAGTTTGTATTTACTGCTAATATAGTCTTTTTTAACTCTTTGTTGTAATATAAAATCCTTTATGGTTATTCCTCTTTATGATCTTACATGAACCTAATTTATCATTCCTCTTTTTTGCTTTTCCCTTGTATGTCAAAATGGAAATATCAAAGTACATGTATGGTATGGTATCCATACACAATTCAAGAAACACATGGTCAAAATGACTTCAAGACATACTCTTCTTAAGCATTTTTACTGCTTTACCAATTTCAAGCACAGAATAATTTTATATTTTCCTGGTCAAAATGTCACAGCAAACAAGCACTGCAGACATGTTGGACTTGGCTATCAAGCACATCAAAGAGTTGCAGAGCCAACTTCAGGTGAGTATTAAATCATGTCCTGCCTGTTGAAACTCAACTTGGTAATCAATGGTATTCATGCCTGAAGTTTATTAAAATTAGATCTTCTTTCAGTTGAATATTATACTGTGTGATAATAATAATAATTAGTTGCCGAAGGTATGTGAAAGAGACTAAATTCTACAGATGGAAAGCCTGTTACAAGTGACTTGATATGGTCAATTCAGTTCACATGGACGAACAACGTATGCTTCTACTATTTTCATTGAGCAAGCAGTAGCATAAATTTTCTCCCTCATTCCATAATTAACAATGTATTTTTATAATCTTTTTATATAAGTAGAACTAGGCTATTTATTTGAACAGAATACATTATGAATAAGTCAAATTAAGAGTGAAACTTAATAGTGTTTTGTTATTCCATGTCAAAATAGAGACCGATAAATATTATGACAATCTGACTAGTTATGTTGTTTCATTGAATAGCATCTTGTTCTTCCAAATATTCTTGCGCTGGTCAGATTATGGTGAACTGTGCTTACTTGGGGATCGAAATTTAATTTAAATCAGAAAATTCATCTCTTGCTATGCTGCAGAACAATGGTTGTTAGAATGCAGCTATTCACTATGATTCTTCTGATTGGTGATGTGCTTGAAAAGAATGGTAGAAGATCATTCTTTTGGCACTGTCATTGGAGCACCATTTGTCCATTTAATGCTGCTAATGTTAATGCATCAACTTGATTGATTGATGTTTTACATGCACACAGGCATGTGAATAAGATGCAAATGTATATCGAAGTCTCAAAGTTAGAACAAGAAGAAAGATAACATGTTAATATCAATATATTAAGTTTGTATTTATGTCCTAGAATAATGAGTAAAAAATCGACAGTGCAGCCATATATAAAACAATTCCAAGGTTCGCAATGATGTGACCTGCCTTGCTGAGCCGAATCATCATATGCATGGTTTCTTGTGTACATTATAGCTGGCCTTCAAGAAAGAAGCTTTCGAGGAAAACATTTTAATCCCTGCAGAGCTAAGGAAAAGCTAGACATTTAAATACATTGAATACCTAGAGGAAGGAGAGCTTTTTGAGCACCTTTACGCAAGACTCATCCAACACAATCAACATATTAATTCTACCATCCATATTCATTCTTTTCATCTTAGGGATAAGCTTCCTGTTTCCATGGATTCCATGCTTGTAATCTAATTCTAGCATTAATTTTCTCATTCAGGTCCTAAAGCAAGAACAAGAGAACTGCAAGTGCAAGAAAGCATGACAGGACTTGCGGTAGACTGTGCTTATGTCTGTAGGAATCTGTTTAGTGCTTACTGTTGGACTAGAGTAACTATCCTTCTGCCAAATTTGGCGAGTGTAGTCTGTAACTATCCTTCTGCCAATCCTTGTGTGATAGATTACATCAATTGTCTGCATTTTTTGTGTTCTCATTGGACTGGCATGAGGTATCTGGCATACGGAGTTCTTCATTTCCCTGATAATAATGAGATTCCTGTGGATTGCTCAAAATTGTTAACTTATGTCTCACATATATCTGAGAATGTCATGAACCTGCAAAATGGAAACCAACCTAGCAGATATCATGATTCATTTTCTGATATAATGTTTGAAATAATAATTATGTGACTAAAGTATCTTAACCAAGACAAATTCATCTACTTGAAAGGCAGTGTTAGTAAAGGTGAACTTGCATTCATGCAGAAACTTATATTGTTTCTGCAAATGCATACAGGTGTGATCATAATTGCCAATAGTGAGGATTTGTGCAGTCTGTATCAAACTGCTCTCCGAGTTACTTGCTCATGATAACTTTTTCTGCAGCATTTAAGTAGTGATAGGGCATATTCTAGTACCACCCCTACGGTAACAATCAGCAGCCACGTCAGTGCCAACATGGAGTCTTAGTGCTGATATGGTGCATTGCATCGACGTAACACCTTAGACTCAGATGGGACAGTTGCCTGTTCCTACACTGTCCGAGGCCATACGAGATGATGCCGCATAGCATAAAGCCACTCAGGAAAGCTCGAAATGGCGTCGAGTGCCGCGGATCCATGTAGGTCAGTCGGCGCTCATAGAGGAGGTATAAGTCAGTCTCCCGAGGAGTCGACTGCCATTAATAGATCATGTATGATCAACTCTCATTTGCAGGTATAAAAGCTAACCCCTTGATCGGCGTCAGGGGAAGGACTTCGAGTATTCAACTCTCTCTTATTTCATTCAATGCTAACTTAACCTTCGGAGGGGTCGAGTTGAGAAATCCCCCTCCCGACCTCAGCCTATGTGTAGGAGCCCAACGATAAAAAAGCAGGTCATTCGCCAAGAGAGAAGATCACACTTGGGAGACGAGACTCAAACTCAACCTGACCCGATGCTCGCTTCCATCACCCAAGCATCTACGTGGGCAACCTTGCGCATCCGGGATTAGACCAAGCTATGCTAATACCTAGGCCATAACATAAAAGTTCACTAACATTTTGGTGCTAGAATGAGGGCCCGATGTTACAAGAGCACCCCCAACCGAGCAACCCAAGAGAACACCCCAGAGAAGAGCCACCCCTGACTCACCCGACTTTCAAGTTTGGAGGGCAACTCCCACTTCCTCTGAGCCTAGAAGGGAATACCTCGATCACAACCCTGAGCCGCTATTGGTGGCTATTCAATAATCCCAAGCTATCGCCTCTCGAGACCATCATGGGGTAGGTTGTTGTCTCAATCAAGGCGTTCCTCAACCTCACCCACCAAGTGCAAGCGCTGTGTTGAATCTCGGATTTTGATGATGAAGTCAATTGTAATTTGTTTGATCTAATCTGTATGTTGAGAAAAGTGTACAAGATTAACTACGATAGTAGTAAGATATAAAGCAAGTGTTGTGCCGAAGTCAAGATCAAGATCACGTTGGGAGTTCGAGAGTTCGTCGAAAGTTCGCACATTCGTCGGAAGTTCTGTGGGAACCAACCGAGAAGTCCAGGAGCTTGCCATAGAAGCTCGTCGGAACTCGCCAAGAAGATCATCGCAAAGTCCAGGAGCTTGTCGGGATTCCACCGGAGCATCGCTGAGAGTTCGTCGGATGTTCACCGGAAGCATGTCGGAAGCTCGCCGGAAGAGTGATTGACACACCGGAACACAAAGTGTAGTAATTATGTCTTAATTATTGTATTTAAAGTATAGATTAAGTTAAAATTAGGAGGTAATCCCACTAACTTAATTAGGGGCCAATTGGTCCCTTAACAGGCCTTAATTGGGCCAAATGGAGCAGCCCATTTGGCCCTTGAATTCTTGCCCGACGGTGGCACCGCCTAGGAGACTTGGTCTCCCAAGAATTCTGGGCGGTGGTACCGCCCCTGTCAGGCGGTAGTACCGCTAGAGCTCGGTCTCCGAGCTCAGTCAAGCGATGGTACCTCCCAGACTGAGTAGTAGTATTGTCTAGTGTTAGATGATAGGCGGTAGTGCCACCTAGTAATGGCGGTGGTACCGCTAGTACCTCGAAAATCCGGGATGAGACACTTCTTGGCTCCATTTTTGAATGCCATTAGGGTCTATAAATATCCCACCCTTTTCTACATGAAAGGCAACAAAATCTTGATATATTCTTGAGTCTTTGAAGTGTTAAAGAGTTGTAAAAGTGCTAGAGTTCTCCTCCTTCCTAAGTGTTGAGATCATTCAAGAGAGGAGTGAAACTTGTAAGGGTTGTCTCCGAGGCCCGGCAAAAGGAGAAAAGTTGTAAAAGGTGGTTGACCTTCACCTATTGAAGGAAGGCCTCTAGTGGACGCCGTTGACCTCGTCGGAGAAAGAAGCCGAAAGTAGATGTAGATCACATTGACCGAATCACTATAAAACTCGGTTTGCATTTACTTTGAGCAACTTTCTTTTATAGCAAACTGCCTCTCCTCCTTACTATGCTTTAACTACGTCTACATACGCTTTGACGTAAATATCTTCCGAGATCAGCTTTAATCGTACGAAGACTTTACGAAACCGACGCTTTTCATTTGTGCAACTTACATTGCTACAAATCACCTTAGTCTTCTCTTACACTTTCACGAAAGGTTTCAAGTTCAAATTCCTTCCGAAACGGATTGAGTTGAAATCATTCTCATTGAATAGGCTTTAATCAAAATAAGTTTTTCGAAATAGCGAAAGTTTTCTACTGCACTAATTCATCCCCCCCTCTTAGTGCGCTCTTGATCCTAACAATTGGTCTCAGAGCAAGGTTCACTCTCGGTTGGTTTAAAACCCAAAAGAGATGGCATTTGTCGGCCACCAAGAGAGTCATTCAATTACACGTTCGCCCATGTTCAATGGGACGGATTACACTTATTGGAAGACTAGAATAAGGATCTTTCCTAATTTCGATGGATTTTGAGCTTTGGAACATTGTCGAAAATGGTTTTCAAAAGTCTTCTCTTCCAATGAATGATTGGAATGAGTTGGAGAAGAAGACTTTCACTTTAAATGCCAAGGCTATGAATGCCTTGCCAACCCGAGGGATTCGTGTCCAAGAATTGCCTAGATAAGGTGTGCAGGTTACTTAGATCTATTTATGGACTAAAGCAAGCTTCCCGAAGTTGGAACATAAGATTTGATGAGGCAATCAGATCTTATGACTTTGTTAAGAATGAAGATGAGCCTTGTGTGTACAGGAAGGTAAGTGGGAGCACTATCACCTTTATGGTATTATATGTGGATGACATCCTGATCATTGGGAATGACGTAGGAATACTATCTACAGTAAAGACTTGGTTATCTAGACACTTCTCCATGAAGGACTTAGGGGAAGCATCCTATATTTGGAGATTTAGATCTATAGAGATAGATCCAAGAGGATGCTT
The DNA here is from genome assembly GCF_036884655.1 of Musa acuminata AAA Group. NCBI lineage: Eukaryota > Viridiplantae > Streptophyta > Magnoliopsida > Zingiberales > Musaceae > Musa > Musa acuminata. Next base: position 36,627 of record NW_027021311.1, on the reverse strand, counting down.
GGCTTGTCCTAGTCCAAGTACATAGACACCATTGTCAAAAGGTTTGGCATGAAAAATTTCAAGAGATGTCTCATACCGATGAGACATGGGATATCGCTTTCTAGGAGTATGTCCCCAAATACTCCTGAATAAAGGGCAAACATGGATAGGATACCCTATGCATCAGCAATAAGGTCTATCATATATGTCATGCTATGTACCAAGCTTGATATAGCGTGTGCTCTGAGTGTTATGAGTATGTATCAAGCGAATCTAGGCTTGGAGCATTGGAAAGCAGTAAAGTGTATCATTAAGTACTTGAGAAGGACTAAGAATCTTTTACTAGTATATGGAGGTAGTAGCCTCAAGGTTGAAGGCTACACAGACTCGAGTTTTCAGTCTGATGTCGATGATAGCAAGTCAAATTCGGGGTGTGTGTACACCTTGAATGGAGGAGTAGTATGCTGGAAGAGTTCCAAGCAACATACTACTGCTTACTCGACCACAAAGGCGGAGTACATTGCTGCAGCAAAGGCAACAAAGGAGGGAGTCTGGATAAAGAAGTTCATCACAGATCTAGGAGTTGGGCCAAGTAGCGAGGAGTTGATTCCTTATATTATTATAACTACAGGGCAATTACTCAAATAAGGGAACCCTAGTCTCATCAGAAGTGCTCTGAGGAGGTTCCAGTTTATTTGAGAGATCATGACCCGAGGAGATGTAGCAGTGAAAAAAGTTCCATCCGAAGATAACATTGCAGATCCACTGACAAAGTTGTTGTCTTAGATTGTCTTTGAGCGTCACAAGGGTCTGATGGGGATCAAACATATAGGTGATGTTAGGATCAAGAGCACTAAGAGGGGGGGGTGAATTAGAGCAGCGGAAATCTTTCAGCGATTAAAAATGAAAGCTGCGTTCGTTCGATAAAAAACGATTTCGATGTAAAAGCCAATTTTAAGATTACTTAAGATTAAGCGCAGTTTTACTTCTAAACGTAGTTTACGTCTAAACACAATTTACGTTTAAATGCAGTTTGCGTCTAAACGCAGTGTTACGTCTAAACGCAGATTTACGTCTAAACGCAGATTTACGTCTAAACGCAGATTTACGTCTAAACTCAGTTTACGTATAAAACGCAGTTTTACGTTTAAACGTAGTTTGCGTCTAAACGCAGTTTTACGTCTAAACGCAGATTTACGTCTAAACGCAGATTTACGTCTAAACGCAGATTTACGTCTAAACTCAGTTTACGTCTAAAACGTCTAAACACAGTTTGGGCAGTTTTACGTCTAAACGTAATTTTACGTCTAGACGCAGTTTCAAAGGGATCTGAACTTAGAAACTCGTTCGTAAAAGCGCAGAAGACAGTTTTGCAGAATCAAGGCGTAAACGTAAACTGTAATGTAAATATCGTACGAAAACACTGGTTTACATCTGAAAGCAGATTCGGACAGATCAGCACTTAGAAACTTGTTCGTGAAGGCGCAGAAGACAGTTTTGCAGAATCAAAACGTAAACGTAAACTGTAATGTACGAAAACACCGATTTACGTCTGAATGCAGATTCGGAAAGAACAGCACTTAGAACTTGTTCGTAAAAGCACAGAGAGCAGTAGTTATGAAGGAGGTTTGCAGTAATGATAAAGTGCTCAAAATAAACGCAAACCAGAGATTTAGAGTGGTTCGGTCAGTCTTGACCTACTCCACTTTTGGCTTCCTCCACCGACGAGGTCATCGACGTCAACTAGAGGCCTTCCTTCAATAGGCGAAGGCCAACTGCCCTTTTACAGTTTCTCTCCTTTTGACAGGCTCAGGAGACAACCTTTACAGACCTTTCTCTCCTCACTTTACAACTCAAAACTTGAAGAACAGAAGGAGGAGACTTAAAGGCTTTACAACAATTTTGAGCTCTTAGAATCACAGAAAAGATCAAGATTTCGGTGTAGGTCTGTATCTTTTCAGTGCTGAATGGGTGGGGTATTTATAGGCCCCAATCCAATTCAAATTTGGAGCTTAAAACGATCAAATCCCGGAATTCCGGGATCAGGCGGTTGCACCTCTTGACTGGAGAGGTTGCACCGCCTGGCAGAGCTCGAAGACTGAGCCCAGGCGGTTGCACCTCTCTGTCAGGGGCGGTTGCACCTCCTGAGTCTGGCTCGAAGACTGAGCCCC
>NW_027021311.1:0-33477 GCF_036884655.1 Musa acuminata AAA Group | reverse complement strand
AAAAGGGGTCAAGTTCATATTCAAAGAAGGGAATCTTGTCGGGAGCCCCTGATTAGCGGTTGGAAGCACGACGGAATCTAAATAGACCAACGCGTGCTCCACCTATAAAAGATGGAAGAGTACGCTCGATATATCACAGAGGAGGTAATGGGGATCAATAGATCTAGTAGCTCGTCCTAGGATGGTACAAGCCCCATAAAATAGCATACTTCGGGCCTTATAATCAGACTGCAAATTCAATGGATGCATACTTCGGGCCTTATAATCAGACTGCAAATTCAATTAGTTCGTAGTGATCTAATGAAATGAAATGGATTGAGTTCTACATGATCTAATGAAATGAAAGGGATTGAGTTCTACATGATCTAATGCTGGGGTTAGGGAGGAGAGTGTGCGACCGCGAAGTGATAGGTTGCTTCTGATTTTGGATCGGTAATTCTAGAGTAGTCCCTTTCTTTTTTAGTGTAGAGGATTATTGCCCGAGCTGGCTGGAGCTTTTAGTAGTATGTGGGAGCGCCCTTTCTTCCTTTCCATAAATTCCCACTAAAGATGTTGGAGTGCTACATCGTCGAGATTACTTCGCTTGCCTGTTGACGGTTCCCTTTATGTCAGGATGAAAGACAAATGAATACAATGTAAGAAATGACGCGAGAAGGGAAGTTTCAAGTTCAAATACTGGTGTTGGCGATGATAGAGGCAAGGCAATTCCCCGTTTCGGGTTGAATTCTGTTACTACTAGACAAGTCAGTAAGAATTCCGTGATAGGAGCAATAGGTATAGGAGCCGAATTAAGCAAGGCAAGTAAGAAGGAAGGGAGTTCATTCAGCAAGTAAGAAGGAAGGGAGTTCATTCAGCAAGTAATAATTCAGTCAGGGTATAAGATAAGCGGGTACGATCTAGCTCTGTACTAATACATGTCAGAATAAAACATATAGGCTTTTCACGCAATTGATTCAAAGGTTCAGTAAAGTAGAAAGTGTCATCGTACTAAGAAGAATAGGCTCAAGCAGAAGCAAGATATGGAGTAGGAATAAGATCTGAAGCCGGGTGCTCAATAGTTAGAATTCCACTCCTACACAGTAGGGAAAGTGAGAATCAAAGTTAACAGGAGGGGTCTCGTTGCTTGTCTCCTTGTCTAGTAGTAGCTTGGCGGTCATTAGTAGTTGCTTGGTCAGTAGTTTTATGGGAAAATACCTGTAATCTGATCTTCCCTTTTCAATAAATGCATTTCTTGTGTATACCAGGACCCATCCTTCCAGTCCAGTGCTTTCTTACATTTACTTGATGCAGAGTTTTACCACCAGTAGGAAAGAGATAAAGTAGCTAACCAGAATAAGGTAACCAACCGCCAAGCAACAACTCACTTTCTTGGCCTGCAGTAGTAGTTTCATTTAATTAAGTATTCCGGTTTTGACCTTCCTGTTCCTGGTCTTTGGTTCTTTGCCCGGAGTGAGCTAGAGCAACAACCCTCGCTACTACTAACGGGCTTCTACTCTGCATCTAGTAGAAGTATAGTCAAGAATTGCATTTCCACTGATATACCTAGGCGGGGAACAATAATTCTTGAGGATTCCCCTTCCTTTGCCAACAACACGAGACTTAACGAGCAGGTCTTCCACTCTGCTACTACCGGTCTTCTACTTAGCAAAAGGGGTATTATGCCTTCCGCGCTGACTTGCTTCTTTAAGAACTAGGGATTGGATTGCTCCTCCACCTCTGGTTTTGGTGATTTGGTGAACGAAGATCTTTTCTCTCTCCTATGGACTAGAGCATCTCAACTAAATGAATAAGTCAACCTGCCTACCCGAGTCACTGGCAATTCCGCTACAGACTTATTCACTGCCCCTCTCTCTGACCTTAAAGACTCTTTTGACACAGTTGCTTGTTTAGTAGTAACTTGGCGGTTTTCCTAACTAATGGATCACACTCGGAACCTCAAGATACTGTACCAGGAAAGCAAAGCTATTTACTTGTTTCTATCATCCCTAGCTCTAGCTCCATCCTATAAACTCGACTCAAAGCATGGTCTCGAACCGTTCTAAGACAACCCTCTGATGCTTCTTCTCCCGCTTTTGGTCCTGAAGAACGTATTGCTGCTTACTTCCTCTCTATTGCTGAGTGCTTCCTTTCTATTGCTGCTTACTTTGGCATTGCTTCCTCACTAGCCTATGTATTATGGCCTTATAACTATGCATATACTTATTCATAGAATCCGCTGGCAATTATTTATTATGGCCCTATTACTGATTCTATTCAGTATACTAATTCTTCTTTATTATGTGCCAAGTCCAAGTAAGGGAGGAATCCTCTCAACCGCACCCACACACCCGACCCGAACTATCCCTTCAAGTGAAGAAGAATTCAATCAAGCCCTTCACAAGTTCAGAAGAATTCAATCAAGCTGCTCACGTTAACACTGAGTCTTGCTAAGAGGACCGAGCTTGCCAGTCAATACTAACCGATAACCCTCTGGCTAATGAGTCTGTTTCTTCCGACTTAATAAGTAAGGGCAAGCAACCACAAATCTTCTGTTGATTCTACCTAGCCAGTACTCTCTTTTCTTCTTATTGGGATAGTAGATGTTAATGGAAATAGAATCCCGAAAGGAAGAGACCTACAGTAGTCAAAGAATAATTAGCTCTCTCTGTATTATAGAAAGAAGTCACTAACCCTTAATAAAGGACTCCCAAGGAAAGGACTCGTTTATAACTTATTGAACCTATACCGATTGGCAAGCACCCGAAACAACCAATAAGGGCCTATCTTTATGACTTTCCAGAATTCCACTCGAATGAAACTTCCCCACAAAGTAAGTTAACTACCTGCGCCTAGTAACTGAATCAAACTACTACCCTAGCCGAGTCACGGAAGTCAAACTACCCTCTCTACAACTACTGGCTCTGCTCTAACTGGTTCTCTGGCCTACCTCCTAAACAGCTTCCCGACCCGACCTCTCATAACCATACTTGATAACTGGAACTAGAGACTTTACTGCCTCTTTAACAGCACCACTTGGCCGACCTCTCCTCTCAAGTCACTTCTGAAGTCAACAAATCATTCAACAACTCTCCCTTCAGCCACTTAGTCTAGGCCTGTCCTGTCTGAATCATTAATGGAATCTTTCGTTCGCAAAGAAAGAGAAAACTCATTCACAAGGATCAGGATACTCGCACCCAACATATGAAGTAGACCTCGTTTCAAAACAAGTATGCCCGCTTGGCCCCTTGCTTTTCTTCTTTCACTATTGCATGGATAGGCTTACTTTACCGCTTATCGGCCTTACCATGCTTACTTCGATTCTTACGCCGAGCCTGGCACTACTTACTTCATCAAAGCGGAAATCACTGTTAACAGGGCTATAAGAGCGGAGTCATAATGAAAGATGTCATCTGGATACTGGTCTGGTTGGGGAACTAAGCTAAGCTATAAGTCCAAATAACAAGAATAGAACTACTGGAAAACAGCCTAGAGCTACAGCTTCTAAAGCTATAACAAGCGCTTCTCATACTGACTTTACTGATGCGGATCCACCAGGCAACTAAGAAACTCTTAACTATATGAAACTAATGCTAGCAGGAATGGAACTGTAAACTCGTTCTTTAGCCGCTGATCCGGATCTTTGCTCCGTAGCTTCAACACAACCGTCATTCTTTCTTTAACTACCTCGTAAGCCTATGAGTCTACTACTGCTTCCTATGAGCCTGCCCTTACAGCTTTTTAGATTGACTCTCCTTACTACTAGACTGGAGTTCGACTCCGCCTCTACTGTCAGTTAGAACAAAACTACTCCACTTACTTATGAGTCTACTTATCTTATGAGAATCAAACGGGTACTTATCTTTCTTTAACTAATACATCAGATACTTACTTGCTCGCTTCTTAGGTTTAGTCTAACTCTCCTTGCTTTTAGGCTTTAACTACTTAATTGTATTCTTTAGTTGATTGTATTCTTTAGTTCGATTGGTAGGCTTCCTTTCCCTTGCTTTGATTCTTGATTACGTAGACTCCGAGCCTAGGACTAAATCCTATGCCTTCAATGTACTTATCTAGTCTAGTTTAGTTTATTAGCGTAGTAGTGAAAACGGAAACTATCTATTTGCATTCTGTAGTTCGAGTTATCGCCTTCCTGTGTACAGGCTCCCGGCCCGGAGCTCATTAGCTACATTTCACCATCCATTGATTCAAACGAAAAAAAAACTCCCTTCAGAAAGTCTGGCAGCTGGAAACATCTACGAAGACAGGACTTGGTTACCAAAACCATCCCTATGACTTAGAGCTAGAGCACCAACCCCACTGGACCATACCACTACTAATACAGATTCCACTTTACCACTCCTCTGGCTCTTTTCACTCAGCTGGCATACTACACTGGTTAAGATCAAAGAGGTCAGTGAATTATGACTTATGAGTGGAATTCCCCTTAGGCAAAATAGCTTATGAACTCATTCTCACAGACCTAGCTCAGCACTCTGGTTCTTGCCTCCCCTTTAGGGCTCCATCCTCGGATTCTTTACTTGCGGCGGGGTTCGATAGTACTTGCTTGCGGTGTTGGGAAGAAAGAAGACAAGCAGATAACTACATAAATGAAACCAGAGGGTATAAACCTACATAACAGGAACAGGAACAATGGTATGAAAGAGTGAATATAGCTTCATATTCTGCTTTCGTCGTCTTCGTCGGCGGTAGCAACAAGTCCAAAATCTCCTCTAGCAACAAACAAGTAATAAATCTCTTCTCTTAGTACACAAAAACAGAACTCGAAGTATTAAGTATACAGTGCCTAGGAAGGCCTCTTTCTCGTCTTAAGAAGAGGGAAGAATCTCGACGGCCTACGTAAACTTCCCACAGAGCGAGGCTAGGATCTGACTGATCCACCCGTTGTGCAAGAAACTAGTCCTGGTAAAGTCTAGGTGGGTTGGTACTTGGACTGGACCACTACAAGGGAAAGCTTAGCATTCAAGTTCAGGTAAGGCAGAGGCATAGGGTTATGGTATCGGTGAACAAGTAAGCTGCCCTTAAGTTAATGGCGAGAGTAAGTAGTTCCGTTTTCTCATTGAGGAATATTCTTTTTAATGCGCAGGAACGCGCTAAAGTCAGAGGTCAGTGAGCTACTTATTCCTACAATATAGGCTTCTAGGCGGGTGGGGGAGGTTCGAGTGCTTGTGTCTAAGTCCGCAATCGAAGTTTGAGTTTCATCCAATATAGAAGCAGAATCAACGTTATCAACAGTAAGCGGAAAGAAAGGGAGTTGTGGACAGTGCAGTATCGGTAGTAGCTTGTCTGGTTATAACTCAGTGGAAGCAGTGCGAAAGCCATTGCTAGTTAGAAAGACGGATAACTTACTTGTTGGTGCACCCTTACTTGTAAAAAAGGGGGGCGAGTTATTAGTAAAATTTCCTAATTTGAGTGAAGAGCATGAGAATGCAACAGGAAAGTCCGAATTGAATTGTTGAATACATAGCAGGTTAAGAGCAAACAAGCAAGGCGAATATTCTTCTTCTTTATATTTCTGTATTACTACTGGATTTTCTTACTTGCGCTATATCGTACTTGAGGATCATACTCTAATATAAGAAAGAGCACACGACACGGTTGGTTAAGAGCACTAGGTGGGCGAGACTGCCGCCTTGGCTAAAAAGGACTTGTAGGAATTAATTGAACTTACTTGCTGCTGACTTTCAAACTTATCCATATTATGCTTCTTTATCCGCTTTTTATCCAGCCGATGATCTTGTAACTGCGGATTCTCTCTCTCTAAGACACCTTGGGCGTTGGGCAATCAAATCCATCCGTCTATTCTTCTGCTGACTTAACTACTAGATTCCTTTACTCCATAATAACTGAAGATTCTTGAGATCCTATTCCATCTTATGCTTGAGATCTGTATGATGATCTGTCTTCCCTTGCCGACCTCAACTCAAGTCAAGTCCTTTCTTCGTCAGCGTACGCAACTGAAACTGTGTTCGTTGGTATTCATGGCGGTAGGGCTGCTAAGAACCACTAAGAAAATGAATCTTACCTATAAACCCTCTTTGACTGCTTAGTTGAAGTCTGAAGTAGCTGGTTCCCCCTTGCCAACCTCTTTATCGCCCACCTGGTACTCTTTGTTTTGAGTTAGTGGTGCCCCACCTCGACTTGAAGACTAAGATATAAGGACACCTTAGCCTCTCCTCCCTCATATACTAGGAGCTACAGCAACGACACAATAAGCACTCTCTCCGGTTGACTTGAATTACTGCTCTGCTGACCTGGCCTTCGCCTTCCTTTCTGCTTAGAGGGTAATTCATTTTCTATGCTAGAGTCACTCACTATCTAGATTCCATTCAACTGGGAGATCACAATCAGCAAGAAAAGAAGAATTGATGTTATTTCTTGCACTGAAGATCTGCTTGCCCTCACTCCTACTTATAATAGAATACTAAGAATAGGGGATTACACTACTCGTATACTAGTTCTATTACTATATGCGGTTTGCTGGTCATAGGTCTAATTCTGATCTTTGTACTAGGTCATCTGGGAATAGGTCTAATTCTGATCTTTGTACTATAGCATCGGGCAACTGACTTAAGGCTTCTACCCACTAGCTCCCGAACACATAATCAGTAGGCAAGCTACAGGACTAGAGCCAGAGAAAAGCTACTACTGCATCCCTTTCTTTTTCATCTTACTGACCTGTGGAATTCCGAGTTGCATCCGTTCTCCTATATGAAGTTCTATTGGTTTCCGCTACTTAGTCGGTATAGGATAAATTCCAGTGGTTTTTCGATTAATTTAGCTATTCCTAAGGTTATAAGTCTACTCACAACTCCTGGGCTATCCGAACTCGCATCAAAGCCGATACTTTACCGACATAGGAGTGGAATTCAATTTACTAGCTAACCTGCCACCCTTAATACAGGACTCCCGAAGAAAGGACTTCACTCTTTCTAAACTTTCTCCTATATAAGATAAGATCTAATTAAGTAGGGGAGCCAAGTAACTACTAGACAAGACACTACTAATGTGTCGCGTCAGCGAGTTAAAAGCCGCGGCAGTGTTGTTTTCACTACAAATGTGTAGCGGCAGTGCAGTGCTACTGTTTGTGTACTGAGTCAGTATATAAGAAAGATCTCGACTTTTCTAGATTATTTATGATTTGATGGTTTTTATTCATCGTGTTTGATAGCAATTCTTTACTTCTTGACTTATAGCTTCAAAGCCAGTAATTGACCTCGCATCAAAGCCACCGAAAAAGGACTTGGCCAAGCAACGGCGCAAGACGTTGTACGGCAGTTATGAAATAGGGCCAAGCAACTAAGCAAGTCCGATGCGCGGCAGCAACAGCATAGATATATTATATATAGTCATAACAATTCCTTTCTTTTACAGTTATGTAGTACTCATGTTTCCTTAGAGTTATACCATATTGATTCTCCTTTCTGCCCCCATCTCTCCTAGGATCCAATTGGGCCCTACTTATACTTCCAACCCGGAGTCAGTTTCTTCCTTCTTTCTTGATTCTGTTTCTTCCTTCTTTCTTATAGTAACCGGAGGAGAGGTAGGCCAAGTACTGATATAGTAACAACAAGTTAATTAATAGGCAAAGTTTAAGGGATTAGATATGACCAATCTTCTGCATTTACCTACTAGATCAGAATTGAACTAACTTATCTTAGCGCCCTTACTTATAATAAGTAGTCGGGATCTTATCTATCCCATTGGCTCCTTCTTGCGCAACACCATACTTTCTCACTTCCACTCGGTCTTCAACAAGAGCCATAACAGTTGTAAACAAATACTGATTCCACTTTACCCATTAACTTCAGGGCAGCCTATCATCTCTTTACCCTCAAACCTCACTCTGGCTCTTTCAACTCAAATTCATTGAACCCAGCTGGCACACCTCTGTCAACTTCACTGGTTCCATAGCCCCGGTCAACAAGTTATCTTTCCACTAAAACTCCCCTCTCGCCAATCCGATCTGCTTGGCCTAACTACTAGTTGCTAAGTTAACAGTTCCATTTGGAGCCCAGAGCAGAGGTGTTATCGACTTGGACTTTTACCACTTAGCGCATCAAAGCCGGATCTTTCCTCTGATCCTGAACTAGTTTCTTCTGCTTCAAAGCCACCAAGCAACTACTAATGACCAAGCAACGGCGAAAGACGTTGTGCGGTAGGAGTTGAGTTAAACGGTAGCGAGTTAAAGACTGATCTATATTCTTTCTCCTCTTCTCCTTCTAGCAGCTCAGCTCCTTAATGAGTTACAGTTTCCCCTGCGGAGTAGTTATAGGTATACAGAGGAAGAGCAGACTTCACTCCTTCTTGCTTAGCTCTTGTCTAGTAGTTCCTTGGCTCTTTCTAAACTCAATCCTTAATAAGAACAGCTCAATCCTTAATAAGATAATATAGAATTATGGAGGGGAAAAGCAAGGAAAGGACATGGAAAACTTCTTTGCTTAACACAAGCACTAGACCCTTGTAATATCCTTCCCCCAAAATGAACCCATATTTCGGGTGATTGGTGCGATTTCGCTCGGAGACACGTCGGACAATTGGTGCGATTTGTCGGTCGATTGGTGCGCCAAGCAACTACTAATGTTGCGCGGCAGCAACGAATAACTCGGGTGATTGGTGCATTTTGCTCTTGTGTCGGGTAGCCCTTCATTCTATCTGAATATAGTGATGAGGTTTTCTTTGTTTACTATATGTTTGGCGTCGGCTCGCTCCTTTCCGATAGTGGGTATAGTGGTGGTATAAAGCATTCTTCCCTCGTTCCTTTCTTTACCCTTAATGTGCCAGGTTTTACTACTATTTCTTCTGGGTAATCAAGCATTCTTCCTTTTTTGATACGAAATCCATGCAACTATAAACACTTATTTCCATCCAGCAACCAGACTGATCTAAGGCATAACCAGACTTAACCCGGTGCTACCAGACTTAAGCGAGCAAGGACAGGAACCAAACACCTAACAACAAGACTTATACCACGGCTTCCAAGCCTGATACTGATGCTTCTAAGTCCGATGCTGGGTAGCTCGGGTATCTGTTTAAGGGTAGTAAGCCTAACAATCAGTAGTTACAGAATTGACCTAAGGAGTCCAAGAACCAAACACAGAGCTACCAGAACCAGTGCTATCAACTGAGAATGAAGCTAACCAGTCACATAATCAAACGAGTAAGTGTAAGGCTATGAAGTGAGACTTAAACCAACGAATCCAAGCCTGAAACAGGGTAGTTAAAGAATGGAACAGAATGGTAGTGACTCAGAATTGCACTTGGCAGGTAAAAGAACGGAGCTAACTAAACTCAGGCTTAAACAAGTAACAACTAAACTAAGGCACCTAACAATCAGGCTTCAATCAGTGCATCAAAGACTCCCCGCAGTGCCAACCAGAATTGCACTCAGTAGTCACAGAATGGTTAAGTTACATCATAGGGAAGAATCAAACTCATTAGTCAAAGAATTAGTAGTTAGTCTAGGAATTATGAGCAAGGAGGCAAGTCTCAATTTGAAGCCTGTGAACCCGGGAAACACCACAAATAGAGTAGATAAACTAATAGAGTAGATAATATGTTCTAATATAGTACAGTACAAGACAAGACTTAGAGTAGTATAAATATAAGAATGAAAGTAGGAAAGTCAGATAGAGTTAGTTGATCCCTTATTCTTATGAGCTAGTATAGTTATCGGTCATATCGGTCATAACCTTACTTATAAACAGGAACAGGGGATTCTCCACGACAACTACTTGATATGAAACTTTACCACGGAACTACTAGTTTGGGCAAGAACTCTACTAGCAACTCTGACCATTAACTTCAGGGCAGGAACATGATAAGGATCGGCTCCTATGCTTCTTGCTAATTCTTATGTTTCTTAACTTGGAGAAGTCTCTTTCCCTACCGGAGTAACTGAGCCAGAGGGTAAATCTTATAGGCGTCAATGAACTAGAACAGAGCTAAAGTAGTTTGATGGGAAATCCTGAATGTCAGACTCCCAATAGAGCTTATAATGAATTTGTAGCCTATATAGGGTCGGTAACTACCCTTCTTGTGCTAGTGCTCTCAAGTAGGAAAGTGAGAATGAAACCACCTATGATCAATCTGCTGCATCAGTAAGTAAGTATATAAGGTTATGACCCATAAGTAAGTCGCCGAGAAGAAAGAAAGTAAGTCGCCGAGAAGAAAGAGTGGAACTGCCCCTATAAAGTAAGTAGGAAACTCTATTTCACTAGCCCGGTCTTGAGTCTGTAACTAACTAATTCCTCTGTAACTCCCTGGTCTTGAGTCTGTAACTAACTAATTCCTCTGTAACTCCCTTTACAAATTGGAACTTTTAGCTGACTTTAGAACTGATCCCTCTCTTGCTTACTTTCGAGCAGAAACATCATTTCCTCGCCCTACAGCTCCCCTACTATATTGTAAAGTGGTTTCGTCTGCTATTCTCTTCTTTAGCTGCACTAAATTCTACTTTTGCACCCAATTCCTGCTTTCAATGAAATTATGTCGAACTGAGATTCCACAAGAAAAAGAGAAGGGTAAGATTTATACTACTCGGTTAAGCCTTTCACTCCTATGTCTTTAAATGTAAGTTCATAATAGAGTTAACACCAAGTCCTGTGTTAGCCAGTTTCCGGGCTTTGAAGCGGGGTATCTTCACCCGGGGTTTTATCAACAAAATGAGGATTTCTGGGCCCTAAACACTTCCTTTCGAATTGAATGTTAAGAGCAACCAAGCTTATACTAGTTATGGGTACGCTCTAGCGGATTTCAGTAAATAAGTAGACTCCACTCTCACTGCGGACTGCTTTCCTGACACCCGGATACTTCTCTTGGAAACTGGAATGGATTCTGCCCTTCTTTAGGGTTCTTTTGCCGACCTATCCCTTTTGTTATCTTAAAGCTACCTATCCCTTTGACATGAGAGTGAGAGACGAGAAAGACGGATTTAAGCCCCAACTAATATACGAGTAGTTTCATCAATTAGATCTTTGATAATAGAACTGATTCCATAACAGATTAAACAAGGGGCCAAGCTACTTACTAGACACTCAATCCGGGCCAAGCGTATACTGCAAAAGCATAGAAAGAGACGACACTTATTCCAACAAGCAACTACTAATGTTGTGCGTTAGGAGCACTGTTACTACAAGGAAAAGAGGGTTCCCTTGCTTGTCTCGAACTGGGCTCTAATCTACCTCTCGAACTGGGCTCTAATCTACCTCTGTCAACAGCAAAGCAGCTGGCTACTATCATATCCATCCTAACAAGCAAGTAATGAAATCAGCCTACCCTACCCACCAAGCTTAGTATAGACTATCTGATTGCCCCCGAAAACAGGTGTCATCCCAACAACCGGTTATTCCCCACCCGATCTGGCGTTGCTTGCCCCAACTCAGCGGTTAAAGCCTTATTGTTTCCCGCGCCTACCTCGACTATCAGTTCATCATGTCATTGCCTCTGATCTTGTATTGCAACACCCGAACTACTAGACTTGAGAACGTAAACAGCTCTGGAATCCTATAGTCTTGATTGATTGTATCTCTCTAAGCCAACTACTCCGATAACGAATACCCATGTTTTATAGGCAAATATAGGCTTCAAGTTAACTCTAACACAACTTATGTAGTTTTCTGGGAAATACTTCAGTGAATCCGACTAAGAGAGCTTAGAATGCATTTATTGTGTATACCTTAACCTATCCTTTACTGCCCACTATAGAGTGGATTTCTTATTAGACCCCTAAGGCTACTTGACCTCTCAAGCTACTATAACTATGGCTACTAGCACTTCATTCTCACTTGACACTAGTTTTATTCTTGGACTGCTGACAGGAACAGGACCACCACTACTAGAAGTAACTACAACTACTGGTATGAAACTACTCATGAAGGGGATTCAACTCGCCAACTACTGGCTTTTAACCAGAACTCCTGGCTCTGCCGACTTAATATAAGGGCCACTACAACTGTTCTTCTATACCGCTGAAGCACTAACTGACCTCGAAAAGTCTCTGCCTCGCACCAAACCTATATAAAGTGGATTTCCTTCCCGAATTCTGTATTAGGCCCCGCTTGCAGCTTACTTGAGAACAGCTTACTTGAGAACAGCTGCTGATTCTTCTGTTATGCCAGTACCTGCTCCTTTGGCATCAAAGCCTTTACCTGCTCAGACTTATGATCCAGCTTATGATACTGCAACTAAACAAGCAACTACGGAAATAGACCTCGCAACAAAGCCTTATACTTATTGGTTTAATTCCTAGCCTTCTACTTACTTGTTTCATTCTGACTTGATAACTTGAACAGGGCTCTAATCTACCTCTGTAAACTGCCAAGCTACTACTGATCCTTAAGATTACTCCTCTTGCCTTGCCCCTATCCCTCTGATCTTGCTCTTCTCACTCTTTATCCTCTAACTCTGGTTTTAGTAAACTGGTTCTCTTGACACTCTAGTAGTTGCGTGTCCCCGACCCCACTTCTTTAGTTTTAGCACGACCCGACTTCCTAGAGATCTGAGTCCAATAACTTCCCTATTCTTATAGTTTATAGTTCCCAGCCTAGGTATGATAGATTCCGGTAACAAACCCAGTACTACCAGAAGTCACCAATTCGCAGCAGACAAGCAGCTTGAATATAAGTAGGGGCAAGCAACTGCTGTTCTAGTACCTTCTTTTGGAATACCTATATACTATTTGATTCTAATACTATCTTGTCTTATTCTAACTAATACCATCTTGTTGTTCATATACTATCTTATACTATCTTATACTTACTTGCTATTACTTACTATTCTAATACTATACCAGACCTCTCTCTTTTCTTTATAAATCAACTAATAGCTTCCCTTTCCTAACTTATGAACTGGAACACCGTATTTAGACTGCTTCTCTTACCTAGGGTTCATCTCATCTCTTTTCACTCCGGCTCCTAGCTCCTGTATATCTTATCCCATATCTAAGGCTCCTATATTATATCTCTTATCCGATACCGTAGTCAACTAATACAGATGCAACTACTCGTATACTAGTTTGGGACTCCACTCAGTATTAAACAAGAACTGGAGCTATACTACCTGGCCTGGCCTCTACTTAGTCAACTCTCTTCTTTAGTAGGGGACCGGTAAGTAAACTCTATTCTTTGACTTACTATACGAGAACGTATTCCACTCATTCACCTAGCGCTGCTAAGCCAACAAAGATCTCTGACCTAGCTGCAAAGCCAGTACCTGATATAGCTCCTGCTGATTGAGTTTCTGACCTTGGAGTTACTAATCCCTAGTTGGATCTGTCATCCTTAATAAGAAGAGATATTTGGATCACTCGGCAAGTAAGTAAACAAAGTCAGTAAACACTTCGCAACTTGACCAAACCTAGCAACTAGTAATGAAGGGCTCGGTATTCCACTCACACAAGAACTTTCTCTTTTCTCTTGACCCTCAAACCAAACTATGGCTCTTTTCACTCAGCTGACATACCACACTGGTGCAGTGCAGATCCTTTGACAACAACTATCACAAGAACAGGAGCAGACCCACTTGCTACAGGCTCGGCTCTGTTAACTAGCACTCCCGGCTCGGCTCCAGGTGATATTGGTTAAGGCTTCTACCCACTAGCTCGACTCAACAAGCAACTACTAATGTATAGCTAAAGGGCTGCTCCCCCCGATAGGAGAATCATTACCTATCAACTACTGGGTGCTTTAAGGCTTCTCTTTGACTCACTGGTTCCGTAACTCCCTGGGTTAAGCCTTACCCCGACCAGTTCCATTATCTCACTCCTTAACTCCATTCTGAGGGACACTAGCATCAGGCTTGGACGGGTAAGTTGCACTCTGCTCGGGAGTGGGTGGAGCCTGAGTTGGTATTGGTTTGGTTCACCAAAGCAGTGCCGGGCCGACTTCAGCTAGGGCTACTGAGAATGTAGCTAGTCAGTAGACGCCTTAGGGATAGAATTGAGCTAGTTAACCTTTCAACAACCGCCCAATGAGAAACGAGTATGCACGACACTTCCATTAACTACTTACAACGCACTAAAGAAGGACGGAAAGAATAGGAACAATACAAGACGTTGTGCTAACGGGAGTTCAAAAGTAAGATATTAAGTATCAAAGCCGTAGAACAGCCTTTCGGGAGGCGCCCATTTGTTCAACACAACAAGTTTTGAGTAAGGAGTAGTTTGCTTAATTGATGATTCTTATGCCAATACGGAATTGTGTCTCTCTCGCATATGATGGAAGAGATTAGTAAATATGCACGACAACTAATATCAGAAAGTATATATGCACGACAACTAATATCAGAAAGTAGAAAAGATATAATGCACAAGTAAACAAGTATAAGTAAAGTCAACAAGTGGAATCAAGTAAACAAGCAGAGCATTGCTTCCATTATCCTATCCTAATCTTCCATTATCCTATCCTATTTTAGAGTACTGGTGCTAGAGCAGTATAGTTTGGTATGAGGTTACTGATTCGTTTAGGTAAGGG
This sequence comes from Musa acuminata AAA Group, assembly GCF_036884655.1. Taxonomy (NCBI): domain Eukaryota; kingdom Viridiplantae; phylum Streptophyta; class Magnoliopsida; order Zingiberales; family Musaceae; genus Musa; species Musa acuminata. The sequence continues at coordinate 19,012 of NW_027021311.1, read as the reverse complement.
GTTGGTTCTCAAGCCTAAGTGCTCATGTAATCGAAGTGATTGTTTAATCGTTTCAAGAAGAAGAAGAGACTGAATGCTAAACTTCCCACGTAGCGGTAGAAAGGAGATAGATTCCCATAATTCTTTTACTTAAGAGAACAAGCAATGGAATTCAAATAAGGAAGTAACGGAACAGCGGAAGTCACAGGTGCATCACCATCAGCAACAGTAACAGCAACAGCAAGGGTTCTGAACTTCAAGTCGAGGTCGGGGCAGAGTAACGTAAAGGCGAGGAAGCTAGTCAAGTAAGTAATCAGTAACAGAGGTAGGCGTTGTGCAAAGAATGGTTCAATGTTGTTTCCTTACTTCTATCTATACTGGGCTAGGTGCTCAAGAGACTCTGAAGAAGCCACAGGTAGATCAGCAACTCCAAGTCCAGTGAGAAAGGGAGCGGGCTTCAACTCGGCCCTCTCTTTCTCTTGAAACTAAGTCAGATCTTGAAACAGCGGAAATTCTATTATGAAGTATACGCTTGGCCGGGATTACTTGAGAACTGCAGATGATCTGGTCCATTTTCCTCCTACTGGGATTCACTGTCAACTCCCTGACTTCCTGTTTAAGAGAGAGATCCTGACTGTTCTTCAAGGTATGGTTTCCTTACTGCTACTCTGGATGTAGTTATAAATACGAACTAGTGACTTGACTCCTATAACTCCTTTGAAGCCGAAGCTGGCTCTTAGCACCTTATTTGTTGAGTGAACTTTTACTGAGGACAGTAGTTAAGTATTGCTAGGTCCAGGTCCAGTATCAAGTGTTGCAGAGTAGAGTTCACAGAGCCGAGGTAAGCTATTCCAGTGTAGTTGCTAGTAGCTAGTTGCAAGAGGAGAAGTTTCTGTTGCCAGAGAAGATAGATTGGGAGTTTACAGAGTGTGCTATGCTAACAGGAAGTGTAGTTCAAGTTGAAAGATCAGGATCATAAGCAGTGAGATCAGTTCTTGGCTCCAAGTCTTGATCTGAAGAAAAGTAAGCTTACGTTAGCCTGGGTATAGATACGGGGCCATATTCCTAGTCAGCTGTTTTCGTTTTCAGAGCAGTAGTTTCCTCTGTTGTTTACGTCGGTCGTGGAGAAAGGACTTATAGTCTTGGCTCTAGCTCCTTGTATAGGGGGATAGGTCATTGTTTACCTTAGTTGTCGACTCGAGCAGAAAGAAGCAGTGCGGTTAAGGGCTGCAATGACAGTAGAGTTTCATCCTCCAAATCCTATATCAATAGTATTCATAGCTGCCCGCGTAACTGACGTAGTTACTTGCCCAGTGTCTTGGCCCTGTTCAGTAGAAGCCTAAGCTATACCTAAGTCCTATAATGCCCTGATAAGACCCCTTATTTGTACTCTTATTTCTATACTTATTTGTTGGATTATTACCTCTCCGCGGCACTCTTGTGTCATGTTCATCGATCTTGCACTCTGACCTTCCTTGACTTTAAATACTGTTATTAGAATATAGCCATTGCATTGATAACGAGACTGAAGCTGTTGCTTCTAAGACTAAAGAACGGAATAAGGAATCAAAGGAACAACTATGAAACTCAACCAAGCAAGTAAGGATCCGCTGGTTCCAGTAACTACAGTCCGAGAAGCGCCCGTGCCATTCCTTTGATAAGTTTGCTTGTACCCGCTAAGAGAGATATAGAATCACTCCCTGGTCTCTGTTTGCTTGGTTGGGGGTAAGCTAAAGAAGAGAGAATCACTCCCTGGTCTCTGTTTGCTTCTACCTTGCTATAGAGAGATGGAATTCATGCCTTTTCTCTGTTCACTCCTACGCGCTGTAGTAAACCAATACCCATATTTCTTAGTACATCTCTTTAGCCTTATACATACCCTTTATGCAGTATGGAGCCGAATTATTAATAAGGGGGCTTTCGACGTCGCGTAAGGTGAATGAGTTTGTTTTCTCACTACCTTGATCCATTCCGGTGGGCTACCCTAGACCGCACGACACCTCTGAATGGACCGAACCACAACCTTCTTGTCTATAGATTATTCATCTGTTTGACAGCAACATAACTACCCAGTGCGCTGGCCTCGTGCAAGGGGGATTTGCGGTGTTGCAGTTAAGGCTGTCTTTTCAAGATTGGAATTATCCAGTTTCTGTGATTATTATAAGATAAAAGAGAAACAACAAAATAAAGAACCAAAATCAGAAAATACAGGATGAAATGAACAGCAAAAAGAAATCAAATCAAGATGAAATGAACAGCAAAAAGAAATCCAATCATGTTGTGGACCCTTTCTTCCTGTCTTCAAAGACCTATAAGAAACTCTTGACCTTATTCTTTTAAAAGACCTATAATACATTCCTTCTTGTACCTGATTCTTTCAAAGACCCATAAGACACTCCTTGTACCTGATTCTATCAAAGGCACAGGGGAAGGTTGACTTAGTGTCTGACGCTTCGACATCAATGCTAGACTAGAAGACAACTGACCTCTGAAACCAAAGACTGGATAAGACCAAATTCACTACTTTGATTCTTGACCTTTGAAAACCCTAAGGTGGTTTAAGGCAAGTGTAGCGAAGGGACCAAAGGTTTTGGGGCTACGGGGGCTTCATGGCGTTAGTACAGAAGTTATAGCGTTAGATAAGTTAGTGCAATAACAACCTTCCATTTGTTCTAGTGCAATAACAACCTTACATTTTCTCCCCTAAGGGCTCTATCTCTGATCCTTACAAGTAGCAACCTCTAGATCACTGATGTCGAATTAACGAAAAAAGGAATATTCAAGAGTCGTAAGATTATGGGTTCAAAGAGTATACGGTTGGGTTTCAATGGAGAATGAAATAGATTCGTCTGGCAGAATCATATTAGAGGGAAGGAATGGAGCCTACGGGCGGCTATCTAACCTAACATTGAATTTCTAAGGATAGACAGAGGTCCAGGAGAGTACGCTGTCGGAGTCGGGGTACAGTAACGAAGTTAGACCGAAATGAACGACTCTGTAACTCTATAATAAAGGAAAGATCAAAAGAAGAAGCCTTTCCATGCTATGAAACAAGATCTTATTATTTACATCTACTTTGATTCTTTCAAAAAGGTATGCAAGAAAGACCCGTTCGCCCTTATGTGATTGTTCCAAAGCTTCTGTTCTGCTTATATTTCTGGCATGCTGAACTATTTGATCAGTAGCGCAATTCTGAACTGTTAGATTTGATCCTAGTTAATAGGGAAGTGAGTGAGTTTGAGTCTGACTGTTCTGACTTCTACAGTAGTAAGTTGCCTTAAGGCGGCCTTCTTCCATCCCAATAGGGGAACTGAACTCTCCGGTGAAGGCATGAAAAAGAAGTCAAATCCACTACTCCTTTAGCCGGGTCAAAGATCAGTCCAGATCCGCTCTCCGAAGTCAAACTTATCCTCTTATGCTAGGTCTGTCTGTTCGGGACCCTTCGAGCAGGGCAGTTCATGAGCAGCTATCTCCGACCGATCTTCTTTTGCTCTGCTTGCTGCTCTTATTCTTCCTACGACCGATCTTCTTTTGCTCTGCTTGCTGCTCTTATTCTTCCTTCCTAAAACCTATATAAAAGCCAAGGCTTCTCAAAGGTTAGTACAGAAAAGGTAGGGGAGGGCCTCTCTTGATGGACTCCATCTCTATCATCTTTCCACTTCAGTTTCAAGGAAGCAAGAGAGTAGACAAATGAAGTCAATCAAATAATAGTCAAGTAAAGACCGAATAGTGGAAGTTGCCCCAGATGGAGTGAGAGTCCTTTCCTTGAGACAACACCGCTACGTAGGCATTCTCTTCGACTTCTAGAACTCTACATGCATCTTTCGCCTTCTGTGTAAGATGATGATGGCACAGCGGATTCTTTTGTAACTGTTGATTAATCGATTGCTGCTTTATATGCTCCATATTCCTAACCAGCTCTCTAAACTCTAACTCATTACTAGGAATATGACCAAATGCTATACACTATGCTAGATTCAATTCCATTCAAAAGGTTCACTCGGTATTCAAGTCTCACTGGCAATTCCGCATATCCAGCCAGATCCTACTCCATCCTATGATCCATATCTTGAAACTGCTGATGCTTCTAATTACCGGTATTTCTATACGTTTCAACTAAATAAGGATATCTTCGAACAAAAAGAAAGATCTGAGTTTTATAGGCAATAGGCACCCACCCACCCAGGGTAAAGTGAAGTAAGCTAACGCACCTCGAGCTACAAACTCATATGAATGACAAAGAACACAAAGAACTAGGGCAGGACAAGAAGTTGACCTTGATTATGTTTATTATGACCCAACAGCGAATCACCTCTATCGACAAGGAACGGAAGCGGAACAATCACCTTAACTCTCTAACACACTTGTTTCTTGCGCCAATGGAGCTCCCCCTGCTCTTGCTTCCACTGATGACTAATAGCCAGTACAATACTCTCTTATGCCCCAAACTAGACTTAATCACTTGCTTCAAAGCCTTTCATTTCATCTCTCTCACCCGCCTAAGGAATATGACCCTTTTTTTGAATGCTATGTGGTGTGGAAAACCAGAATCTTCATTGTGAAATTGCATCAACCCCGGCCAGGCCACTGCTTCTAGGCTCAAATATGTAACTGGTCGATCTTTTCCAGGGATGGAAGGTAGGGAGTGACAGTAAGGCTTAGAGACAGGGCTGTTAGAATAGAGGGCCAAGCTACTGCTACAAACGGCCCTTTAGCGCTTTCACTCACATATTCTATCATACCTCTGGATGCGCTAGCAAGGACTTGCTCATAACTCTACGGACTCGAGTTGCTGGTTCCCTTTTGCCGACCTCGACTCGACTTGACTTTAAGTTGAAGCTTACCTCCGCCCTTACCTTTCTTGCACTGAGGATCTGATTGCCCCAACGACTACTTATACTAGAATACTAATACGAGACTCCGCGACTTATACAGTCTACTTTTACTGTCCGATATCACTACTTATATACAACTCCTGTCCTGACGCGCAACTACGTTAGGCCAAAAGGAATGTTTTTCACTAGGATATGTTTCATTATTGACTACCCTTGAAAGGTTCTCTATAGGCTATAGGCGCCATACTCTACCTTTTACTACTAGCTTTACACAGTAATTAATAGAGTGGAGTTACCGCAGTCTTGTTCACGATACTACAATCCAGAGTTTAGGAAGATGTATTCTTCTGTATAAGATGTATTCTTCTGAAAGAATTCAAACAATGTTCCTACTAGCTTCAAAGAGAACCTTAACTCGGGGGGGATTCCACTCGAACAAGAACTGGACAAGCTACTACCCCACTGAAAGATCCCTCTCCTATTGATTCTAGAGTCGATGTCTACTTTCCTGGCACGCTTTCAGCACCTTTCTTCTTTATCCTTTCCTGGCACTTGACTCTTCGGTGTTTGTACTTCTTCTCCGGCTCCATCTTATGCTGTAACGTCACTGGAATGGATAACCTCGACTTTCTTTAGGTGCACCTTACTCCTTTCTGAAGGAAGCTAACTTGTGGAGTGAGACCAGACCGATCTTCTCGGATCAGAAGCCTGCCTACCCAACTGAGGAGCTCCTAAGCACTACTCAGTGGAGTCATTTCTTTGCCCTTTCTTTTACTGTAGCATTACCAACTAACCTTTAATATCATCCCTAAGTCTAGGATTCCTACATCTATCATCTATCATTAGAATATGGATTCCGCGGCATCCATCATCCATCTTTTGTTTAGAATCTGTACGTGCTTGCAATGCAATCGTAACTTATACCTGATGGTAAGCTTGATGCCTCTTCCTTTGTCTATATCTTAGACCTTGTGCCCGAAGACTGATTTCGATTTCTCCCTGTCTTGATAGATGGATATTATCGGCTATACCGAATTGGATCTCAAAGCAATGGAAGAGGTTCGTTTTTCCTTCCTATGGATGGGTAACCCGTCAGTATATCTTATTTCTTCTCGAAAATGACCGCGAGAAGGAACTAGACACGACTACAATCATCTATAGTTTGGTCTCTGAAAGAAAGACTCATATTGGTGTAACGAAGATGGAAAAAACTGCCCTATCAATAGAACTCTTGACTTTATTTAGGTAGGAAAGAGAGAAGAAGAGAAACTGTTGACTACCCGTTTATTTAGGTAGGAAAGAGAGAAGAAGAGAAGAGGCACTGTTGACTACCCTGAGTGGTAACCGACACTTAAGGGAGAGGGGCGATGTCATTAAGGAGCTAGAGTTCAAGCAGTGGAAACGGGAAGAAAAGAATGCAATACTGCTATATAACACATAACTGCCAATAACTTACGAAAAAGAACTTAGATAGGCGGTAAGCACAGAGATAATACCACATGAAGGTACTGGTTCGGCGTCGGGTAGCGAGTAAGAGCTAGAAAGGTAAATGGAATATAATGTTAGATGTGTGTGATTAGTCATAAGCTGAGGAAAGAGTAGAGCAGTAAAGGCGTAGCGGTGTCATTATAGCTTTTAAGAGGTGTAATTATGGCTTTTGATTAATAAGTATCGGTGCTTGTTTGAAGCATATCTTTCCTATGCCAAGTTTGCTATTACTCTGGTTTGGTTGGTCACTATACGGATGCCTTTCCTTGCTTGACCTATTCCGATAGTAACGTATTGGGTTCGGGTAAGTGAAGAGCCGAAATAAGAAACATATATCTATCAAATTTTGGATAGTATCCATAATGCGAGTAGATTGGGTTCAGGTAAAGGTTCGGTTAAGTGAAGAGCGAGAATAAGAAGAACATATGTATAGGGTCATAAGCTAGAGAGTATGGAGTCAGGTTAGCTTTCTTTGGAGTCAGAGTAGCGTGAAAGAATATCATCTCGCGTTCGAAGTTCCCGAAACGAAAACTAGCTGCTGCAAAGTGAGATGGAAGGTAAAGGCTTTCCGGAGTTATGCTAGCTCGGTCTATAAGCCGTCTGCAAGCGCACTGTTTAGTCCTTTGGTCCCGATCTTATATGAGTTGTAGGTTAGGTGATTGAAATAGTATGAATGAACTGCTTTAGTTGGCTAGCTCGGCGCACTCTAGTCAATAAGAAAGAGAAACAACTATTTGTGGCTTCCTGTAGTATTGGGTGCCGACATAATATGGAGTGGATTAAGGTACGTACCTGTTGTAAAGATGACAATAGAATCTAATAGCCGTGGATACATATATTGATTGATTATATATTGATTCTTTCCATTTTCATACATCTATAATGTAACCTAACCTTAACGGATTGGGTGAAGTAGTCGATCACGGCTTTGTTGAGCTATAGTGGTAAGTCTAGAAGTGTAGTAAGAGATCGAATATACATACCTTTTCTTTCTCTTACCTTTCCTTTATACTTAACCTTAGCATTCTCAAGGAGCTGAAAGCCTTCTATTCTCTGAACTTTGAGCTACAGCGGTCAGGCCATAATCTAAGTGAGGGCAATCAGGCCATCCAATTCCATAACCCTCACTGACACTTCACTTTGATGCTTGGACCACATAAGGGGGGAAAGGAAAGGCCGAAGAAGCTTGAACATTAACAACTGATTGAAATACCTGACAAGAGACTTATAAAGCATTAACCGAGCAGTAGGGCGAGTTGTTGTAAAGTTCATAAGGAATCAAGATGATATGAAAGACTCTATAACCCAGGAAAAGAAAATAGCTATCCACCATATAGAAGAAAAATGAGTAAAAACACTGCGTTGCTTCGCTTCCTAAATATATATAGGACTGATTGAAGGAGATGCTATATTCATAATCATTTATGCATTCGGGTCGGGATGCGGTGCGCTAACGCGGACTTTCGGGCAATTGGAATTGATTACGCTTTGCTTGACTTTCCGCTTTCGAGGTGCTAATGTTAGTTCTAGTTTTCGGCATTAGTGAGTTCTTGTTAGAGTATCGGCAGCCTCAACCTCTACCTCTACATTAACTAAGGGACATAGGCATAGGCACCGTTATCTATACGTGGATTATGGACTTTACCTTTCTATACTGGTAGATTATTGACTTGACCTTTCTCCTGTACCAGTACTTAAGCAAGAGTTAATAAATGTAAGAAATTCGATAATAGGCGACTCACTCGAGAGGCAAGCAAGCTCATCCAATTCTTCCTTCCTTCGTAGAGGAATAGACGACTCACTCGAGAGGCAAGCAAGCTCATCCAATTCTTCCTTCCTTCGTAGAGGGCATTACTCAATAGGAATAGAAAAGAGCTATACTACATTAATATAGAATTCCGTAAAAACACGACTACTCCTACATAGTAGTGACATCTTCTAAGTAAAAACACTCCTGAAGTAATAAGTGACATATAAGTAATGAAATCATAGTAGTGACATCTTCTAAGTAAAAACACTCCTACATAGTAGTTACATCTTCTATAATTGATTAAAGTAACCTAACTTCCACTTAAACACTATCCGGGATAATAAAGGGAATGCAACTTTGAGTAGTAGGCCCCAGGTAAAGGTAGTGAGTTTAGTTAGGAGCTCCCTCTATCCTCGGTTATAGCGTACAGAACAAGCCAGTTAGTGAGGGCTGTTATGCCAAAAAAGTGTGTATTGGGCTTTTCCGTACAGGAGACAAGATGCGAATCCTAAGCTATAAGGATGAAATGAACTAAGAAAAGGCCTATTGATACTAGCACTAGTTGAACAGGCTCCCAGGAAAATAAGGGAAAAGTCATCCATCATACTATATCTTAGCAATAGCACTCCAAGAAGCTCGGTCAGGGAGAGAACGAATAGAATGCTAATATAAGCCAGACGCACTTCAATAGGATAAGCTTAGCTTCTCTTTTACAATTTCTCGCAGGAAGAACAACTTCCACTATATGACTGGCAACTTCCACAGGACTGACATCGGAATAGCACTTTATCTGATCTAAGAGTCCTGGTCAAGACTATCGGTGATCTAAGAGTCCTGGTCAATCAATCAAGACTATCGGATCTTCCATATTCAATATGGTGATTAGCACACACACTGGTAATGAGAAATATGGTGATTAGCACACAGGGTAAGGAGAGAAGGAATTTATTTAAGGGCAACACAAACTTAGGAAGGCATTCCAATTCTTTTAAAAGGCTTGATTTCCGTAGATGTGATAGGAAAAAGGAATATATTAACAACATTGGTTTAGAGAAAGACAGCTGGGCTTAATTCAGACCTCCTTAAAGGGTTTAGCACACGAAATGCAGGAGAGAGGTCAGAGAACTTGTTTCTTTCATAGAAGCAGGACTTCTGACTCTAGCTGGCTTAGAGACCCGCACTCGAAGGAAGGAGCTGAAAGCCTTTACAAAGTTCTATCATTGGTGCTCGATTCTATAGATATTCCATTCTTTTCTGTGATGCGCAATACAAGAGAGAACAAGCAACAGGTAGATTACAATCTTAAAGCAAGGGCGGAAGCAACTGAACAAGGCCTTATACCTTCCGTAAAGTAAAAGAATATGATATCTGGCACCACAGCCTTATACCCTATAGTAATTCGCGTGAGTGAGCGAGTTTCGTTAGCGCTTAATTATACGTTGTTTGTTCCGCACACGATAGGCTTAGTCTCGAGGTGCCAACACGGATTAAAGTAGACAACAAATTCTTAAGTAGCACCAACCGTAATCGAACCTGCTTTGCTTGCTCCATCTGTAGCGAAATAACTGACAAGCCGACAAGCTACTACTACAAAGAAAGGAAAAGAGAGGCCAAAACTATAAGTGCTCGATAAGCAACGGGCAAGCAGTTGACTAAACCCCGGGGAGAGAATCGATGCAGTACAGAAGGAACAGGCTCAATTCGGAGGTCAGCAGCAATTCAAGCAGGGTTTAGGTCTAGGTCGGGTAAGGGTCCGGGTCAGAATCAAGTAATTAGATAAGAAGAGGTGTTGCCCCTGTAATTAGATAAGAAGAGGTGTTGCCCCTGTATAGAAGTATTTTGATCATTAGAGAATAAGAAGTTCACTTTAGCGGGTAAGTCCCAAACCAAGACGAGTTGGTCAGCAACAGGATCAGAATTTCTCTATATGCGATATATGCGTACCCTACTATCAAATCTCAGAATAAGGGCAAGGCTCGCCCCTTTAACTATATGCCACCTAAAAGGAGGTTCTACCCTCTTTCTACCTTGACTGAGACTTCTTTTCTTTTCCCCAAAAGTCTATTTGTTTGTATTGAATTCCAAATCAGTAACATCGTCGTCGCCTCCTTTCTTTGCCCTCCGGTCCACTCATTGCGGTCAAGGAAAAAAAGAAAGAACCCAACACACACTGCTAAAAAAGAGACAGTTGGCATAGATCGAATTACGGAATCGTAGTCTACTGTGAGGATCAAAAAGCAAGTAATAAGTGACTTCGGATTCCTTTTTCGGATTGGATTTGGCCTATTACCCTTAGGGCGTTCATTACCTTTTGGATTCGTCTTCTGCCTGAAATGACACTAAGAAGAAATAGTTGCCCCCACTAGTGGAAAGGACGAGAAAAGCGAACTCCTAGCTACTATATAGGTCAGAAGTGAGCGAAAGTCCAATTCTTTCTGTAGTAAATAGCAATAAATAACCAAAAGAGTAAACGCAGATAAATAGCACCTAACAAGCTGGTCTGACCTGGCAGTCCTCTGTGCTATAACCTTGCGGTGATAGGGAGATCCGAGGTAGCCCAGTCTTAGTGAGGTAAATGGGCACAGATAACTCCTTAGGACAGGATGGTTTCTCAACAGCATAATAAAGCATGAGACAGCCAAAGCTTGATCATAGTAAAGAGCTCGGGTCCAGTCCACCCCATCATTAGAAGAGAATGTAAAGCCACTGAACTCGATTTATGACTTGAGAGGCGAAAGGAGGATGGCGACCCTCATGTCTTGGAAGAGTTTGCTAACAGGAAGGGTAAAGGCAGACCTCGTCCTACTTTCACTCTACTCTTTCTTTCAATGGTAGCTCGATTGCAGCTAAATTGCTCCGTGTTTTCTTTTATCCGTTTTCTTTTCTCCTGATCTCTTTGTTCTGTGATCTACTGGATCCCCCTTTTTGTGGCAGCTAGTTCAATGGTTGCTAAGCAGGACTAATGGTATTCTCTCCTAACGAATTGACCCTTCACTACGCCCTTGAGTTTCGCTACCAGTAGCCTCTGAGCCCTGCCTGTTTCAATTGGACTTGATTTCGATGGTCGGAGTCCTAAAGATATCTAGTCGGAGAGAGACTAACGTCTCTCCTTGGTTAATATTGAGAGTTGGAGTGCCTTTTCACTTGAACAGGGGTTTCTTTTTTCTAGTGCCATTGTAATTGAACGGGACCTAACACTTGATTACGGGGCATCCCACACTTCCACTCCAAAAGGACCTATTGGAGACCTAGCATACAAGGAAATCAGGATGCAGAATCGAAGTAAGTTTGGTGCCTTTACTAAGCAAGTAGTTTACACGCTTATTAGTACTGACAGTGAGCCGCCCTATTCTTGATAGAACAGCTAGTTCGGTTAGCCTTATTCCATATTAATAGAACATGCTAGCAATGGTCTAACTCGTATACTAGTTCTACCCTTTCCTTTAGACCGGCTATCTCTGCTGTAAAACTGGTTTGATAAAAGGCACGCACTATAGGAGAACCCGGTTTGTGTGAGGAGTTTAGGCGTTAATAGAAATTACTGTAGATTGATCCTATATCCCGGACCATTCCATTTACCCTATTACTGTAGATTGATCCTATATCCCAGACCATTCCTGTTACCCTAGTCTAATTCGTCATCTCAAACGGCTAGGACACATTCCACCTCTTTCACGTACCAGATGTTTCAGACAAGAATTCTGCCTTTCCGTTTTATTGTTACTGATTTCCTGTTTTCATTAAGTCTTTGATTCCAGAGCTCAAGTCATACGATAGGAGGAAAAAAGCGGTAGATTCCAATTGAGTGAGACCGAGCTATAGTAATACCTGTTGCGAGCTACCCGGGGATAGGAGCGGCGGAGCTTCTATAGTCTGGAGTGGAAATTGGTTAAGGTGCCTTTAGCTTCTTATTGGATCATAAAACTTCTGTTCTTAAGTGAAGATAAGGATCGATCAGTATATAGATCTAGATCCGTGCTGTCATATGGTATATACCTACCTTTTCTCTGCTTTCATCATCATATGAAGAGGGCAACGAAATGGATCACGATCGATAGGCGGTTTCTCGGTCAATGAAATAATGAAAGAAGATTGGCGGACTGGTACGAGAAATCAATGAAATCCAATTATGAATCTCTCTTCTAAGCCATGGAAAGTCAAAGTAGAACCTCCGCGAGGACGGGATTCCATATTCTGAGTTTAGTGGGAAGAATCCGCTTGCTTACTCGGGATCGAATCCAAAATCAAGCGAAAGTGAAAGCTAGAAAAGGTACTTTCTAAAGAGACAACCAAAGCTTCAATATGATCCAAACTCCTCGCTTGCTTTAGATGGGTAAGTCTTTCCCGCGTGGGATAAGGGTTATAACTTCTAATAAAGAGGTAATTGAGCCAATGCTCATAAAAAGTAGTGTGTTTTATAGGCCCAGTTCCGTAGCGAATGCAAAGGAATGATTTCCCAGCCTCGGAAAAAGAGGAAGTAAACTACTAGAAACGAAAGAACACAACACTCGAGATTAAAGTCAGAAAGAAAAAGTATTCTCCCCAAGCGAGCGAAGTATCCGCAAGTGAAAGGACAGCGACGGGCTCAGAAAAACGAACTAACCTGTTATTATGCTTTCATGGCTGTGGGCACTATAAGCGCTGGATAGGGGTCCATTGGAGGAATATACTATTAGTAAGCTAGGTCTCCGTTTCATAGTGAGTCTCTGTTCTAATCTCTATCTTCTAGGAACAATGAACACTAACTTCAACAAGCCATAAATTCCGTGAAAAAGTGCACAAATGTAGTAGTTCAGCTCAAGTCTCCTCTTATTACATATCTCCTCTCTCCGAGGCCTTGAATTCTTTTCCAATAGGGTTGGTCCGGTTCTAAGGTTCTACTCGTGGACTCTTATGCTTGGCACGGGACTGTTGATTCAATCGGGTCTTCGCTCCTTTTTTCGTCCACCTTTTCGGCTTATGCCTATGGGTTTGTTTCGAAAGCTAGAGTGATTTCGTATAGCTCAGAAGGCAACAAAGCGGATCCTGACTAATAGTTGAGTCCCTGTCCATGGCAGATCCACTTCCAATCTCAGTCAAAGTGGTTTCGGTCGGTGAGAAAAAAGAAACCAATATTCTGTCGTAGTTACGAATAAGCATAAGAAAGTATCATTCGTAAGGTAAAAGGAAAGTAAAGATTCCTAGAAGGTAATGTAGGGAGTACTAACTGTAGGCTTCGGTCGGGTTCTATTTCATCCTCCGCCTGTGAAGCAAATCCACTTCTTTTCTCAGGACTTATCGGTGCCGACAAACTAAATGCTTTAGAACAATAGCAATGAAAATCCAATCAAACCAAAGAGGTTAACTTAAACTAATGCTGCATACTGAATGAAGTAAGGATTTGCTGGAACTGGATTGACTACATTTGATGACCACGATGAAGATAGGATGGGACTGACCTTGATTAGAAAAAGTGTATAACTGGGTTGAAAAAGCAAGTTGTTAGTTTCATTAAAGAAAGGAAGCAGAGCTACTAATACATACTCAGAAAGCGTATCGGTATCAAAGAGAAAGCAACTCTTTTGCAATGGAGCTAGCATTGAACTCATAAAGACGAAGATAGAATAGCCCTACCATAGACATATCATTGCTAATAAAGTCAGAGTAAGCTATAGGCGTTAACCTTTTCTTTGACATTGTCTTTAGAGATAAGAAAGCTAAATAGAGCGGACCAAGAGAAAGGTCTTTAGAGATAAGAAAGCTAAATAGAGCGGACCAAGAGAAAGAGAGTGGCGGCAAGACGAATCGCTTAATCGTTTAGTGCCCCTATAGGCCTTCTTATACTAATTAGGTAAGTAAGGCTACTGATTAGCAAGATGAGCAGGGAAAAGCGAAGTCACTAACTAGTCTGAATGAGCTTGTAAGGATCCCATGCCTTGATCAATACTCCAGCGCAATGACTTTCCTGCTTGGATTCTCCTCCTACTGGAGAAATATCATATCACACACACACATGAAGGGGAGGGCAAGAGCTTTATTACCTTTCCCGTAACCTGACTAATGAGCTTAAGGATCAAGGGCTTGGCTTCTCTCTCTATCTTTCGAGCCGTAGTTTGCTTTGAGCGGAGCCTATCTTTGGGCTTGGCTTCTCTCTCTATCTTTCGAGCCGTAGTTTGCTTTGAGCGGAGCCTATCTTTCTTGATTGATTGGATTTCTTTTCTCGAGGAGTTTAGGGATGAAACCAATAGGGGCTTTTCCGGGGATGGGAGTCTGGAATATTCGGATTGAACCTCTTCAACTCTAAAGAGGAGGGTCCAATCAAGATTGACATTGAGAAAGCCTTCGATTCAGATTCCATTCTTTTGGTCGGACACGAGTGTGCGGTGAATTGTTACGATGTATGCCTCCTTATATAGAAGCTGCTCATAAGTTACTGCTTGAGTTTGCTAGCCCGGTGAACTAATTCAGACAGCCCTTCGATCGGTGAGAGCCAGTTCTCCTCCATATAACTCATTTAGTAGAAATAGCATAGTAGTGCAACATATGATATAAGTAAAGTCAAGTAACCGAACTCTAAAGTGGAAGAAAAGAATAGTAGGTGACATATGATGTTTCAGAAAAGAATAGTAGGTGACATATGATATCAGAAATGAAGAAACCTATCCTATCCTATAACTTAATCCAACCATTAGCTTTTTGATCTGATAGAGATGCTTCTCTTTCTGCGGATGCTTATCAAAGCGCTTCTAGTTTGTCTTTGTAGCCCTAAAGCTTTCGTTCGCTATCTATGTCTTTGCTTTTGAATAGACCCACGGAGCGCTAAGGCGAAAGTGAAGTAGCAAGTAGAGTTTCCATAAAACAGTCTAAACTCTGCTTCTTGAAACTAGTGTATTGGGTGCGGGTCAATAATCTATTCCATAACTACAACTATTGGTCATGAAACAAAGTAAGGTGGGAAAGAATATGAGTAATACTCCCATCCCAGGCCTATGTTCTTAGGCGTCAATGCATTCTAAGAAAAGTTTCTGGGTTTAGATTAGCTGTATTGGGTGCCGATCAATCTCATTCTTATTGGGTCCCCACCCGGTAAATAATATATTCTATTACTAATCCCCGGTAAATAATCTATTCTATTACTAATCCAATAATCTATTACTAATCTATAGTAGGGCCGATATTCTAACAACACCTTAATTAGAATGTAAAGATGGAATTCGAATGTACAGATGATAGAATTTAGGGGAAATATGAGATAATAGAGATGAATATACCACTGCAAACTCCAAAGTCATAGAGATGAATATAACACTGCGAACTCTAAAGAGAAATTGAACACTGCTATAACTCTAAAGAGAAATTGAACACTGCTATAACTCTAAAGAAACTCAATCCAAAAAGCATAAGCGTATCATTGACTAAGATGACGAAAGAGAGAAGGAAGCAAATATCATGACCTATTGATTTGTCCCCAGGACTAGACCTAAGTATCTTATTAATTATCTGTCGCTACACTGTTCCCAAGGACTAGCGGAATCGAAATAGCGATATTCTTGGGTCATCTCAATGGGTTCAGAAACCACACGTTTCTCTGGATCATCATAGCGTACTTCCACATATCCACTCAGAGGAAAGTCTTTTCGTAAAGGATGCCCCTCGAAACCATGATCTGTTGATATACGGCGTAAATCCGGATGATTGATGGAAGAAACACCAGACATATCCCATACTTCTCGCTCCCACCAGCCGGCTGATGGAAATAGACTGACTACCGTAGATATTCGTGTGACTTCGTCTGCACTTGTTTGTACACAAATGCGTGAGTTATACCGAGTACTCAGTAAATTATGGACAACTTCAAATCTGTGTTTTCGAGAGGGATGATCAACTCCACAAATATCGATCGAAACTTGAACCCTAGTATAGGTATGCCATTTCAGAAAGCACAACAATGGAAATAGAGAATCAGTATTGGTTAAAGATCTATTCCCATGTGATGATCTTTGAATTTGATTTACCCATTTCTTGGGGAGGATATACCAACAATATTGCAAAATGAATTGGTTATCCATAATTCTATAAAATCAGATATATCATTTCTTTTTGTTCCGCTTCTGGCTCTCTAAATTCATAAAGACTTGTAGGAAATCACTGGTTGGGTTGGTCCGACCAAGAAAGGCATGGGAGTAGAGAGCTTGCGCCGATTAAAGTCATGACTGGCTACCCGATCCCTCACTGCACACTATCTATCCGAAACAAACGAAAAAGAAAGAGCATACCCTGCTAGCAAACAAACTGAGGCTGAGGCATAAAAGCGGTAGTGCGCCCACCAAACTACAGCATCAAAGGAAGAAGCTTAAAGATAAGCTAGCTCCCATCAAAGAAGAACTGCCAGCGTGTAACGCCTTGTAGTGAAGATTTGATGCTGGCTCAGGATCACGTTCATTCGGCTGGCCTGGATTCGATTCAACCCCAGCGTAGTGAGATAGGTAAATGGGGTTTCTTTCTAATAAAGAGAACAAGCTGCTTTGTCGAATGTTAATCAAGCTGCTTTGTCGAATGTTAATAAAGAGAACAAGCTGCTTTGTCGAATGTATAGCGTTAGTCATTGCAACTCCCCGCCCGCCAGCGAGTGTGAACACAAGCATACCTTCACAGTACCATGGAACGGAGCTACCTTCTGGAACTCTCCTTAAAGGAGCTACCTTCTGGAACTCTCCTTATAATACAATACGACACCATACCAATTATATGGGAGAGCCGTATACGAGTACCACCATAAAGTTGGACTGTATACCATGTGCACTTAAGGTTAATAGAATAGCGTATCTATCCATCCTTGCTTTATACGATTAGCCTTACCCGTTAAGATGTAGGCCTAACCTGGTCGAGTAGATTACTAACTGTCTTTATTAGGCTGCGGGGGTACTACGAGCTTGTTAAAGGCTTTATGGACTTCCTATGCTATGATGAGTTATTCTAGTTTAGAGTTTCGAGTGAGTTGACTTTATTCTGTTAGTTTACCTTATACCTTATGTCTATTTGAAAAGTTGATGTGCACTAGATTCAATGTCACAAGCAAAGGCTTTAGAAAGGAAAGGTGCGCGCGCAGTCCTGCCCTACTAAAGGGATTAGTTTCTACTGATCTGTACAGTCGGGTGGGATTTGTTCTCCATCTCCTTATGGGAGAAAAGCGATCTGCTCTACTCGCGACCTCGTATCAACTTCAATCGATCACATAGGGTCGGCCGTAACTATTCAAACCTTGAATGGGCATGGCGTTACATAGAACCAGTGTAAGCCTTCTTAGCATCTGATCGACAGATATTCCCTACCTTTTGGTACTTACGATTCTTCTAGTTTTCCTTTCATGGTCTCTTTCTATCAAACTATCACTGACCTTGACTCTGTTTATCCAAAGTCCGCTCTTTTCCTTCACTCCCTTCTTGTGAGATTCGAGTTTACGGTTATTGTCAAATCCCCTTGATCGGATGGATGAGTGTCTGGGCTAAGCTAATAAAGACGCATTGATGAAACCATTTGATTGGAACCGGGTCGTCGGAAGGTAGTGGCGGACTGTGAGGAATCCCCATAATGAAGAATAATAAATGAAAGAAAATAGTAGTGACATAAAATAGATAAGCAAAAGACAAACTCACTTCTGAAAGTGCAATATTATATCATTTAGCCACGACATTTGCACCCTTACGGCCGGCCCCGTTCTGTTCTCTCCTGCATTATCCTATTGGTTGGTCTTTCGGAAGAGAATGCCCGGAGCCCCAACTATTCAAAGAATTGACGAGATAAAGGAGGGCCAAGGTACCTCTAAGCCCCGCCAAGCTACTGGGCAAGTCGACAAGCTACTACTACTCTAAATTAGGAACTGTTGCTCTACTCCGGATATTGATACAGCATCTCTAAGCCAAGACCATAACTCCCCTATCCCTTTCTTTGCACTTCAATCATATGTTCTTGTTTTCTTACTTGACCACATAGGCGAGAATCCCTTTGAATATTAATCTAGATGTGCAATATGTGTACCCTATGATGAAATTCCATATATGAGCTATATATGTGCTGGATAGGGGTAACCGACCGAGTATGCCCCTTCCACACCATTCTTCAATTCCATGGTCGAAGGATTTCCCCCAGTGCTTGATTTTCGTTTTGTGGTAAGTGTAGTTTAGTTCGGGGCATAATAAACGGAACTGGCCTTTGCTTTGAAGCGGTAAGTCAAGTAGACAGTTACAACAGAATCAGCTAGATCAGGACAGGATCCGTATTTGCAAGAGGGCGAGAGAGGTTAAGGTTAAAGCGCTTGTCAGGTAAGCATCAGAATGACCTGTTCCTGTTCTTATTTCATCCTAATCGACGGGTGGAGAAGAGAATCAAGAGGTAGTTCAGTTCAGATGTAGCTCCGCACAACAGCTTTCGAAAAAAGGGCAACGGCTATAGCACCTTATTCTTATTGGAGTGTTCGGGTGCTAGTCTAGTTCCCCTGCTTGTTGAGTCAGGAGTTTTTGCATAAGAATAGCTAGTTCCAGTTCGAGGTGTTATCGATTCTTTAAGTATAGTTTCAGTTTGAAAGATCTGATGCCAATGCCTAATAGAATCCGTAAGAAAGAATATATATATATGAGTACTATTACTTGACTATAGGAATCAAAACCATAATTATTGCTTCCAAAGCTGTTACTTGTCGAGTTCCACTCCACTCCTTCTTGCGTAACTCCCGTAAGCACTTAGTCTTGCTAAATATGTTGCTTATTTCTCAGTTTCTATTCTTTCTGGCCATTCAATTCCATCCCTATAACTTGGGTGAAACGATAGGAAATCCTACTGATAGCCTTGACTTGGAGAATGTCCTTCCTCTCAGCGCGTGAGGAGTTCTTTGTTTCAAGTTCGAGTGTCTAAGTAATCCGGTTTTTGTTTCAGGAGCTGTTTCAGTTCTTGTTGAATATGGGCCCCCTGAGAGAAGAATCCG
>NW_027021310.1:345835-513226 GCF_036884655.1 Musa acuminata AAA Group | reverse complement strand
GAGGTAGAGTAGCCATAGGTTAGAGGTATAGAAGAGGAGCCTCATTTTCATAGTTGCCGTAGGTAAGAGGCGGAGGTGTATAGGGAAGGAAATCAAGTTAGGATAGTCAGCCTTGCCTGCGCTCTCAACTCTCAAGTCAGAATGAACTAGTAGGTCAAGGAATAAGAATGCAACCCCTTAGCATAATCAGTAACAGAATTCAACTCAAACGAAGTGTTTCAAGAAGTATTAGTTGACTCAGGTAGATTAGCCTTTGTTCAAAGAGCCGGAGTATAGGTATTGTACTACTTCACTGGGTTGTGTACTGGGTTGTCAAGATAAGAGAGGCCCTTTTAGTCAGTTTGTTGCGAGGTGTGGTCGACCAGATAATCAGTAGTTCTCAAGTAAGTAGTTTAGTAGTCCTGTGTTCGGGTACTTCCAGTCTTCTACTCTTATCTACAAGGTAAAGGTCTTCCACTCTTAGATACAAGGGACAGGTCTTCCACTCAGGTACTTCCACTCCTATGATACTTAGAAACAGGTACAACTACTGCCACTCCTATTAATACAAAGCAGGTACAACTACTGCCACTCCTATTAATACAAAGAATAAGGTAGAATAAGGGGCTGTCGGGTAATAGATCCGAATATCTTCTAATCAGAATATCTTCCTTCTCTGGCGATGCTCGAGAGTCAAATTGTAGATGCGATGCTCGAGAGTAAAGAGATGGATTCCATTCCTGTAGTTGGCGAGAGGGAGGTTAGAGTGTCGGTGCCCTAGCTATAAGTCTATGAGATCAGAAACAGTAGAAGGAAAGTGTACTTTAGAATACAAGGAAGGAGCACTAGGTTGATGGGCCTAAAGAGGTCAATTCTTTATTGAGGGGAGACAGCACTTGATTGAGTAGAGACAGCACTTGTGAAATTGGTGTTAGTGCTTTAAGGTATTCGTTCAATTCTTATCTTATAGGTCTATAATTCTTATATCGGATCCTAGGAGCGTAGAAATATTCCCTGTTGCTAAGGCCAGGTACCTTTACTCTGCCTATTGTTTTAGTAACATCTGCCTATTGCCTATCAAACAAATAGAGCCTTGTAGAATCCCTAGTGGAATGTAGTACTGCTTCTGTTCTGGTTAGAGTTTCATCCCCAACTAGTAGTGGTCCTGTCCGAGAAACTAGTAGTCGAGTAGTTGAATCAGTATTTGTAGCAGTTGCATCAGTCTTTATAGCAAGAGGAGAAGTATATGAGATTCCAGTTCCAGTTCTCAAGTCTGGTGAGGAGAAGTCCGGGTTAGTGGGAGAACCTCTGTGCTAAGGGCATAGGATAACCCATGTGTTTAGTAATGAGTCAATAGAGAAGTTGTAGCTTGGCGGATAAGAAGAAAGAGAAGTTTCCGTTCTAAAGTAAGCAGAAGCTAGAGAAGGATCCGATCCGGGTGTTGGTAAGAATCAATTCCATGCTTTTTAGTGAAATTATTATTAGTAGTGCAAATTACTATAAGGTCCTGTTCCTGTACTTGTGTAGTAGTGACTTTGCCCTAACTCAGTGACGGCGGAGAGAAATCAACAAATGAACCAGTAGCATTGGGTGCTTCTGAAAGGATAGTTCCGGGTAGTAGCTTGGCAGTTTACTCCGGTAGATTAGAGTAGTCCAGAGCCATAACTTGATTAGTTTACAGAGGTAGTAAAGATTCACTGGTGCAAGCAGACGGACAACTACTTCTGAATGGAATGGAACAGTAGGAATTTATGGCCTACCCTTAAGGATTGCTAGTATCTGTTTTCATTAGGGTTGAGAACTAGAACAGCCCCGATTGCAGCTGGCAACGTTAACAAGCTATGTCTTTACTTTGTTCTATATCAGGTGCTTCAGAAAGGAGAGTTTCATCTGTGTTGGCAACGAGAGAGGATGCGGGGCGAGTCAATTCTTTAGAAAGAGCAAATGAATGAGTTGCGAGAGGAGTTCCTTGATGACATCAATTCTGAGTGTTTACTTTACTGAGGACTGTCCTAATCGTTCTCGTTGATTTAGTTAGTATATAAGGCAGGTTGTTATTGAATCGTTAGGTCGTAAGGAAAAGTGGTTGTTGACTCTTTGCACTTAATCAGTGGATGATTTCTGATATCAATTTCTATCTCTACCTTTAGCGGAGGCAGACTACACACTTTATTTTTGAGTTTTCAGAGCAGGTGAGAAAGCAGTCAAGTATCAAAGTAAGCAGTAATAGGTGGAGCAGACAGAGCGGAGCCCATAGTGGATTCAAAGTCAAGAAAGGCAGCCGAATCAAAGTCCAAGTTCGAAATGACTGTTCCAACACCGATAAGTATTCGATAGACTCCATTACTGTTTGACTCGTCGTGTAGCGTTAGTTTAGTTCCTGTCTTCCTTCAAGTCCAGTTTTTGAGTATCTTTACGGAGATCTATGCCAAGTGTTTGATAAGATAGAAATTCCAGTCCAGTTGTTGGTTCTTTAAATCTCGGCCTTTATAATAAGTTTCGTGGAAGGTGCTTCAAGCCTATTGAGAAGAAGCATCCAGCCCAGAGAGTCACTCTTAGCACAACTAAAAGTAAGCATCCCGAAACCGAGAGTTACCTTTAGCACAACTAAACTCACCTATTACTGCTGGCTCTATGCTTACAGCTTGCTTTGCTCTTAGCTTTGCTTGGAACTCCCGTTGTCGAGTTATTATAGCAGTCGGATAGGAGTTCGTTGTTTGCTTGTTTCTTCCGTTAGTGAGTTTCGAGTGATGCTAATATTAATAGAGATTTCTTTATGGCAAAAGCATTATCTACAGTGTGGTTTAACGACCGGTACATGATAATAGGTGCAGGTATTCGAGGACTCAAGGCAGAGGTTTTCAAGAGCAATTGCAATAGGAGGTAAATACTCGAATGTAAGGAGTTCGTTCATCCTAGAATAATCAATATGCAGGAAGTGGCCTAATATCAAATACAAATAAGAGTAGGAAAGCGCTTAATTAAAGGAGGCTTAATGAAAGGCCAATAGAATCTGCCTCCAGAGCTTTCTAAAGTCATATCTTTTACGTTCTTTCTTCCTTATATCTTATAGGTTTCTATCATTTGCCTATCTTATGGGTCTCTATCACCTATGATCGGGAGAATATGGACTTCATAGATTAATAAGCCATTAACCCTATAGACTTCATAGATTAATAAGCCATTAACCCTATAGACTTCATAGATTAATAAGCCATTAACCCTTCCTAAACACCAACAAATAAGGATTGAAGACTACAATCGTGGAAATACTTCGAATGGGGACGCTATCGAAGAAGCGAGAACACACTCGTGTAATCTCTGGAAGTAAGCAGTCCAGAACATGCTAATTCCTTTGATCTTGGAGCGGCCAAAACATATCAAATATAGAGTCGCTTGGACAATAACCCCAGAAAGGCATAGCTAGAAAGGAATTGCTATAAAGGCAAAGTAGACATGGTTTTCTACCTTTTCGGTTGTGGGAGGGTAATCAGGATATGCATAAAATCCCGATAGGTTTGCGTCAGTATATCTTGAATGTAAAAAGGGGCCTTACACTAAACCTTATCCAGAGAAGAAGAAAGATAGATGGGGTTAGGAAAGCTCAAGAGCTAGCAAATATCAATCCAATCAAGTATAAATAACACAAGTATAAATCAAATCAAATCAAGAAGGACCCGCCGCTTCAAAAGGTTGGATATGCTCCTGTTTACTAATAGGATTCTAAATGGTCTCCATCAGACAGATCAATAAAGAAGAAACACTATTCCAATCGTTGTCGAGCCTTGAATGAAAGGAAAAACCGGTTATAGAATCATACCCACCATTCATGAGAAATGGCTTTGAAAAGGGGTCCCCTCCTTCTTTATTGGAAAAAGAGAGGAGAGCATAGAATAGAGAATAAGCCCGCATCTTTCCTTAACGCTGTTATGATAAACATCTGTATGCGGGTTCGATACACAATTGAGCCTGAGCTGTAGGAATTGATAGCACTAGTACTTTCCTGCTGGGGTGGGTGGGCTAGACTCTTTTTTATGACCCTTTACACAAAGAAGAATTTGGAAGAGCTGTAAGTTATGTAAGAGCTTTAAGTGAGATAAGAGCTGTAAGTGATATAAAAGCGGTTAGTTATTTAAGAGCTGTGCCAGTACCTTCCCTTTCTTTATGAGTGCCAGTACCTTCCCTTTCTTTATGAGCAGTGTCCTTCCCCTTTTTCTGTAAGAGCAGTGTCCTTCCCCTTTTTCTTTATGCGAGCTATCCACACAAATTCTTGATAGTTACATTAGGAGGGAGAGATCTTAATAAAGGAAAGAGGCCAAATTGAATAGCTATGGGCGCTCAAATGAATCTGGTAAGGTAAAAGACCGCCCCATAATTAACAAGAAAGTTTGTTTCATAATGAACAATGAATAAAATAACCTATATGCTGCAATGAATAAATAACCTATATGCTGCTTGTCTAGCATTGTTGACCAAGTCCTGTTTTCGTTCCTTTGTTCGTCTGTCTACATTTCCGTTTGATTTCGTGTTCTGGTCTGGCCCCTTAGACCTCTGAGATTGTACCTTGAGAGTAGTTGCTCATTTGCTCTTGCTCATTTGCACTATTGCTTGTAGGAGTTCCTGTGTTCCTAATCCTGCTCTCATATAATAAAGTCATCTTACCTGCTTGTTAAAACCTATTCCCCAGGACAACCAACCCTCTTCTCGACCTTAATCACTCTGTTAGCGCGCTTATTATTCTAAGCTTGTAAAGTACTAGATTATTGCCTTGCATCTTGGTCTGCTGACTCACTACGGACTCCTCGCTTGATTGAAGCTTTTATCACTCTGTTATGCCTAACGAAACTCTAAGACGGATAGTACTATCGAAGCGCCCTACCCAATAGAATGAAATGGAAAATCATCTCTTTCGCATAAATAAGTAAACTCACTGTATTGCTTTCCCTAACCATTGAATATCGGCAAAACTCACTCACTGCATTGCTTTCACTAACCATTGAATATCGGCAAAACTCACTCACTACAGCGCAACCCACAGTTTGATGCTTGTTGGCTTATGGAAGATGGTGCACAACTGATAGAAGATAGGAACGAACCTAATCTCAACCTTAGAATCACAGAGCAGAGGACCGTAAGCGATTTAAAGGACCAGTTTTCTAATCAAACACCGTAATGCGACACTCAAAAGCTCTATTACTGCTCTGGTCTGGCTATAAAGAATATGCACGCACATACACTAATAGAGTAGAGGAACGTAACCTAACGACTGACTAAACCATTACTACTGAGGCAGGGGCAGCCGAACCTTTCACTAGACTTGATAAGGACAAAGGCAGAGGAGAGGGTTCAGAAAGACAAGGAGGGTTCAGAAAGAAAGAAAGAGGCCCGCCGCACAGATGGAATTGAACTACTGATTCTCTCGTCGACTTTCGGTGAATAAAGACAGAGCAGAGGTTCAGGATGAAGCGAAAGAAGGGAGATGTAGTAACAAGTACCCATTTCTTTGAGTATAGCGAGAGTTTAGGGCGAACTCACGTAAACACAACACTTCTGATTCGTTGCTTGTTCCATTGCGCCTCTGTTGCTTTTGCCTTTGACCTTGCGCTTGTGGCTTCTGGAATTTCATATATTCATCTAAATGCACACATGCTATAAATCCAGTAATTTGACATCACTCCTATCTATGAGAAAGACTAACACTAACACACAACCTCTGGCGCCCTTGCCAATACTAAATGGAATATCTAGCTACCACTAAATTGATTATGGTAGAAAAATGGATTATGGTAGAGCAACACTGCCCGGACTCTGAAGTATTAAGGAAGAAGTCACTTCACTGCGAAACAACAAATAGCGTTAGGGCCATCGCTATTGTAATTGAATCTGATACAAGCACCCCGCCTTGAACGAAATGATTATTCCGCTTCTTCTGTGAGTTTACAGTGATGTTACTGTATTCTATTGAGTTGTGTGCACTAGTATTTCAGATATTTATAGAACTAGCAAAGGGGGTGAAGAAGCATCTCATATATGGAACTCCTCATTTGATCTAGAAGGTTCCACTCTTCATTTGGATCGATAAGGTTTTTCACCCAAATTACGATTAATCCACTTATAGTTATGTGTATTGCTATTAATATACCTGAAAGTTGTTTGTATTGTATATATGAGTTGTAGGGTTGCTATTCTTAACCTTTGTATAGTATATGTCCAAGTCGTAACCGCTGTAGCTCCTTGTGTTTTCGTTCGGTTCTTGTGCGAAAGAACTCCTAACTACGTACTTAGTGTTGTGCCGTTGCGGAAGAACAAGCAACATTGATTAAGCTCCGTTAGCGAGCTACTTAAACGTTAGTGAGTTGTGCGTAAGCGACCCTTTTCTCTATACTTAATACATTCATTTGTGCACCGCTAGCCCTATATGAACTTATAAGGTCTATGAGCTTGCGTGTTGGAACGGGTTAGAACCTTACCATACCTATGAGAGCTTGCGTGTTGGAACGGGTTGGAACCTTACCATAGTATTCTAGGTTTGACCCTTACCTTGGACCCTTACCATAGTATTCCTGGGGTAAAGGATATGAAGCATCAGAAGTGCCAGTGATAGGGTGATCCTAGTCTTAGAGCGGGTCTTCAAGGGGAGTTCGGTGCTATAGGTGCTATAGTTTCATCCAATGGTCAAGGTCGAGTTCATTGCTACCTATGCTATGGATACAGGCAATATAGTAGACTTGTCTGGTGGTTACTTGGCTGATAGCAAATCCGCCTGCCTTAGTTTTTCACCTAATTCTTATATGCGTGATAGGACCTGACTTTTGAGTTGAATTACGAGTTTCCCTTCCGATGTACCTTCCCTTCCGATGTACCTTCCCTTCTTCGCCTCGGCATCAACTCTTTCATTTTGGCAATGGAACAGCTCTACTATTTCTCAAGAACTGTATGACTATTATCTTTCCACTTGATAGCTCTTGTACCGGTGTGAAGTCAACATCATGCTTATTATTTTCCTAGAAACATAATTCTTATGATGCCAGGTGCCCCTGCCTTCGTCCAAAGAAAGTCAAGCTGTGCCCAATGACTTTATGCCTGTGGTCGATTAACTTAACAACAACTATTGGGATGAAACTATTAAGTAGGAACCCAAACAAGGACATCAATAATTTCACTAAGTAGTAGAGGAGAGTCTAAGTCTAAATCAAGGATGAAATAGCCAATGTGGAATTCCAATCAATAGTCAAAGAATGACCTGCCCGCTAGGGGATCCGAAGTCAGCTCATTATAGCGTAGTATCATGGGGTTTGGGTGGGCAGCCAGCGCTCTCTCTCAAGTAGTCAAATTCTACTTAGCATTGAAAGAATGTGTCTCTGGATGGACTAATCAAACTCGCGAGTCGGGATACCTGACATAGCTCTAACGCATTGAGACAAGGGGAAAGACTATCGCTACTACCATGAAGAATTGCACTAGTGCTTCCAAGGCTCCACCGGAGAATCAAACGACTAAAGGACTATGACAATAAGAATGAAACGACAAAGGACATTAACTATAAGAAAGAATCAACCACTACCCTGAAAGCCCATTCGAATTCCGCCTGCCATTCCTGTCTCCTGGTCTTACACTCCTTTATCTCATCCTTGCTTCTGAGTTGTAGTCTTTTACTACTTATAGCTTAGTCGCATTCCTTATTTCACTATCAAAAGGCTTAAACTCCCCCGTCTTAAAGACTTGTTTGTTACCCACTCTGACCTTCAAGTCTTTAGTTCAAATTAGGGTCTGACTTTCCTCTGGCTTTTGAGTTGCCCTTTGTGTTTGTTCGGGTGGGCAGTAAACCACTTTCCTCTTCTTAGTATCGGTTTCAAACTCCAACTTGTTAGCAGCGTTCCCACAGCTTGCTTTCAAACTGACATTACTCGCTTTCGAACTTACACCACTAGGAGCAAGAATCAAACACTACCTAATAGCCTCTAACTCGATATGCAGAATCTTAATAAGGAAGCAAAGACGGGAACTCGGGCAAAATAAGGAAGCCAATTACAAATTCTTGGACGGAAGCCACTACTGTTTGGATTGAACCCACTGCTTCTAGGACTGTCGCTCATACCTTTCATGCAGAGTCAAATAAAAGAATAGGGAATTCCACTGTTACTAACAAGGCTGTAGCTCGAAACAAGTAATTCAATAGGGAAATACAAGCACTAATGGAAAGAACGGTATTACTACTACCAAGAATCGAATTAGGGCATACAAGGCCGAAACACTCTCAAATAAGACTTGGGCTGGGGACAGGGATTTCACTATTAACTAAAGGAATAGAGCTACCTTTAGTCTAGCACTACAGGACATTCACCTTTCTCCTTCCCCTCCCTGTTGATTCTCATACCACTTTGTTCAGTTCTTAGACCGGGGTCAAACTTTCACTCCTTTCTTTAATTATGACTTTGGTTAGTCACTAGCCAAGTGCTCTTACTTGACGACTTCTGAGTCAATTTCTTTATTCTTATATCAATGTCACATACTAATATAAGTGGAATTCTCCATGCCTCCGGTCGGGCGTTCTTCTACAACTTAGTGGAATGTAACTAACAAGTCAAAAAAAGCGAAACTACAACTCCGAACGATAAAACAAACAAGCAATACAGCAAGGCGGGAGTATAAGAGTGAAGCTAAGCAGTAAGGCTCGGAAAGCTAACAATATGATAAGACTAAAACAAGAGCATAAGAATTGCAAGCAAGGGTGTCCTATTCGGTAGTTACATAATAAGAGTAAAGAGGAGCAGACTACCTGGCTGTAGTGACATTCCGAGAAGCAGCAGCTACAATGCGTGTTCTCCAGTATAGAGATTATTATTAGTATAGGGAGGGTTCATTCCGTTAGAGCAGGGAGTGGTTCCTCGTTTCTAGTTTCACCATCTGTGGAGGGATTGTGTTTTATTCCATTCCCCCATACTACTCAGTGCTCTTAGAATTCCTGTACCCTAGTGGCTCCTAGCTATGTGTTTCATTATTGCTTATATGTTTTCTTCCTGTTATCAGTGGTCGGATTCCCGCTTTATGGCATGGCTTATTCCTTATGCGTGTTTTCATTGTTCTACAGCTTAGTTCCATTCTGTTATTTACTACTTAAAAGACAGAGTAATATAGGTGTGGATTTCCTACTTTTAAAACGGGAGAGGTGGGCTATCAAGCTTCAAAGCCAGAACTCCCCAAGTAACTGGACAAGTAAGCTCAGATGCCACATTAAGAATTCGAATGGAAGTTGTACACTAGTGTCGCGGCAGAGTCGTTGGTTACGCGGCAGTGTTGTTCCGGGTAAGGAAAGGCTAGGATCTATGTGAAATAATAGGGCTTGGGTCGATGTGCAACAATAAGGCTTTTTGACTATCTGATCTAGTTCTGTTACCAATAAGTTCACTTCTGAGTTTCCTACTTTAGAGTTTCGGTATACTAATTCCATTCTTATAGTTTTGTGTAGATCATAACATTTTGAGTGACTCGTCTGCTTGGTGGGTAAAACAAACAGGGAAGGCTTGGGCGGTTCCATTCTTATACTTACCAACTCGATTCTTTTATTCCGGGTCGATTCCTGTGCCCTTGAGAAACTTTTGCATTCTTGCTTTCCTGTCAGTCGATACGAGCTCTAAGACTAGAAGGTAGTACGATGTAGTGCTCCGACTTAGAATCATACTAAGAGGAAATAGGTTAGTAATGTAATAAGAATAAATAGGGAGGAATTAGGATCTAGGCAAGGAGAGTACCCAGCTAGTATGGGTTATGATTCTGATGCCCTTACAACAGCAGGCTTAATAATAGGGCTGCTAGAGAGGTGTTGTACTGTTGTATTCCCGGTAGCGGAGGTAAGTCTTTATTCTTGTATTATTACTTATAGTTAGTTGCGGAAGAGCAATAGACAGGAAAGGAAGCTTCACATCCGAACTGCATACTTGAAGGCTGTATAGTAAAACACCAACTCATTCTTTGCTCCAGTGTCGGCAGCTCATTCTTATTCTATCGAGTGCCCTTCTCGTGTTTCGGTCTGAGAAGCACCAGTGTCATTCTTATCAGTAGGGGTTGAAGTTTGAACCACCGAAGGAGGATTGGGGTTCAGTAGCTCAATTATGATTCCTTGTCCGATGACTCTTACCTTGCTGTTCAATTACTTATATCGTGTGTTACTCTGTGACTTATGCGTGTAATGTCCTTTGTTTATCTTCGACCCTCTACCTCCACCTCGACCTCTACTCTTTAGTTCAATTCTGACTTATGTGTATCCAGGTCTCCTTCTTATGCTACTGAGTTCAACTCTTACAGCACCCATCCAACTCTCAGTCTATTTACTTCGTAGATTGAATTCTTTATTATATTATAGCTTGCTTTCAACCTTAAACAAGTGCTTCTATGCCTTTTACTAAGAACTCAGGCTTGCTTGTTTGTTTTGACTCTGCCCTTCCGGGCTATCAAATTGTATCTCTGCTTGAACTCTTCCACTGCTAGCTAGAAGATACTAACCTAACTATAATAATGGAACAGGGGGCTGGGAATTACACCACTGGCCAACAGACAGACAAGACACTCAGCCAAGGAACGGATAGACAAGCAAGTCAGAATGCAACTAAGTAGTATAAGATTCGAGGTACCTGTTCTGGTTCTTAAGTCTGGTGACCCTATATTAAGTTGGTACCTGTTCTGGTTCTTAAGTCTGGTGATTCGGGTGTTGAAGCGGAACTTGCATTAAGGTTCAGGTGCTTATGTTGTTGGTTCCTAAAGTCAGAGGTAAGCTTATGAATAGCCTGTTACTGCAGCTACTCCTATAGTTTAGTAATCGAATTTGTTACCAAAACACCTGTACTCATTAATAGAGTTGACTTATTCTTAACTTGTACTGATCCTAATCTTGTTCTTTCGGGGAAGAATCCATTCCTGTTTAAGGGCTAAGTAAATCAGTGTAATCTAAATCTATTAAGGAAGCAGTGCGCCTAAGGTCAAAGGAGTATCAATGGTAAGGAGTATAAATTCCTGGAGTGGAAATGGAAATAGAAGAATTATTTGTGGCTCCAAGCCTGCCGGTAAGATTATGAATAAAGAGATGCCTTGTTGAATATAGATAAAGTAATTAGATAAGAAGAGGTTATCGGCCAAAGTTGTAGAGAAGAGAGGCAATCAACCAACACCGAGTTTGTTATGGTACAAAGAAATGCTTGTTCAGTTAGAGTTAAGTCGAGAATATAATAAGCAGTGTGAGTGTTGTAGACCAGAGAGAGATAAGATGGATCATCCGCAGAAGCTTTATTTTGGACAGTATAAGAATGGGATAAGAGAGTTTAGTATGGATCTCATGGTAATAAGAAATGACATGATGAACTCCGATAATCCGCTGTGCCCATTGAATAAACAGGATCAGGATAAGACTCAGTGAGAGTTTAGGTCGAGGCTGAAGAAAAAGCCGGGCTCAACAGAAGATGTAGTTCCAGTTAATTCAGTTTGCGTTGTAGGTAAAGTGGAATCCCGAGTTTCATCTTAGAGAGAATATGTAGTTTCAAGTAAGTAAGCATCAAAGGCTGTACTAGATTATGCCCATCCACTTGCCTTTCCTGGCACTGCTCCTAGTTAACGCCTCAGTAAAAGTCAACTAAACAAATAAGGAATTTACATCTTTCGATTGGAGAGGAGCT
The DNA here is from genome assembly GCF_036884655.1 of Musa acuminata AAA Group. Classification (NCBI taxonomy): domain Eukaryota; kingdom Viridiplantae; phylum Streptophyta; class Magnoliopsida; order Zingiberales; family Musaceae; genus Musa; species Musa acuminata. The sequence goes on along the minus strand of NW_027021310.1, from coordinate 501,581 downwards.
TCCGGATAATAACCTATGTTCTAAGGAAGTAGTATAACCTATGTGTGAAGTCAAAAAACCAGCACTATAAACTAATTTCATTGAAAACAGCATACATACCTTTTAGTTCAGTGCGCAGAAAGTCGAATAAGTAGGATGGATCTTAGGCGGGATAAAGAGATAATAGGGATGATAAGCAGGAGAAGGAGTGCCCAGTTACAGAGATTTCTATACTATAGGTGCTAAAAAGGAAATATTCAAATAAATTCTAGGTGACAAAAACAGAAATATTCAAAGAAATAACTAGAGTACTTTGTTTTAGCGAGTAAGCGGTGTTTGGTTTATCATTTCTATACATGTCATAATTATGCTTGTTGAGTCAGCTGTAAGGAGAGGAGAGGAGTGTTTTTAGAGACCAAGCAACGGAACTAAGTGCTCAAGTTGCCTACTGCCCGGCACATAAGGAATGGATTTCTGTTTGACTTGACTGCACGTAAGCTTACTTCTTTCTTGGGGCAAAGCGCTAACGGGAAGGGGGTTGAGTTAGAAGAGATCAAATCAGATCCGCGTGGTAGGGAAGGTGCTAAGAGCCACACTTTAAGGAGAGAGCAAAAGAACAGGAGTCTTTCTTTAAGGAGAGAGCAAAAGAACAGGAGTCTTTCTTGTATTGAATGGAAAAGGTAATTAGCGAAGATAAGAGGATCAATCAGAAGGAAGGGTTCTCAAAAGGATCTGAATCTGGGGGGATCTTAGGCAGAATAATAGCCAGTTACAGCTCGAGTGGATTCTGTCGATGTTGGCGCAAGTAAAAGATTCGAAATGCATTCTGAAGCGTTAAGTCATGCCGGGCCCGGACTCAGTGGCATAAGGGAAGGGAAATTAATGAGTTGTGCTACGTGTAAGGGGCCAAGCAACTACTAACGACCAAGACACTACTAATGTGTCGCGGTAGCGAGTTCAAAAAAGGGCCGCTCCACTCTTTTAGATCCAATTCTGAACTTGAAGTGGGGGTTTGGTCGGGCTTGGTTACATACTAGTATGGGTATGGGTTGGCAGCTTCAATCTATTATAGGGGATCGGAGCACTCAATTCCATTCTTTCGCCCTATGGCAACTAATACAGATGAAACTCCTCCCCTACTTGGACTACTACTAGTTGCAGGGCAAACTGAAGCTGTTCCTAGGCAATCTCATTCTCATTTGATAGTTTAGGTAGGCTAAAGGTATGCAGTTGGATCCGTGGCGTCAGGAAAAGTGAGAGGCTTGAGTGGAATGATTAGTTGTTGACTCACTAAGGGTGGGTGACTTCTTTCTATTAAACAGAGCGGGGAATTCACATGATTCAGTTTCAGGACTTATAGCAGAGGAGGTCAATTCTGATCGGTATTCCACCAATTACTTAAGGGCAGTAACTGGGGATTCCACTGGCACTTGACCTGTCACTCGGGATGAAACTACTTATGAAGGGGATGTAACAGAGCCAAGCCGACAAGCACTTTACTATTGATTTCTGGACCTGGCTATGATACTGATAGACCTGCCCTTCACCCGTCAGAATAGGGCTCAAAATGCATTTCTTAAACGGAGAAGATAAGTAGATAGGTAATTTTCCCATAAAACAAAAGAAGTGTTTAAATAGTTAATTGACGCCTACTAATTGAATAGCCCGGTAGTCTAGTTCTTGCCCTTAAGTAAATTGAAGACCTAAAATACAGAATTAAGGAGAAGCTGTGGATAGCGATAAGTCAACTCCCTTCTTAAGTGCCGTATGTCTTAGAGAATTGCCCCTTGTTGACAGCTTCATCGAGTATAAAAGATGGGTTAGCGCCAACAAAGACAGATGAAAGTCAAACACCCGAAGCCAAGTTTCCAGAGCAGAGGAAGGCGAGTTTCTTAGTTTCTTAGATGAGAATTCTAAAAGAAATACGGAGGCTTTCAGCACCTTACTTTAGGGTGATTCCGAGTGTCTTGGCAGTTGGCGAAAGTGGAAAGTATGGTTTGTGGGTTTCATCATGCAGTAATAGGAACAAGCAAATAAATAAGATAAATAGAAAGGAATAGTATAGCATAGAAAGGAATAGTATAGCATAGATATATATGGGATAATATTAGATGATCTACTGCACTCATCCTTTGCTTTGTTAGTTCAATGAGGTCAAGTAGAAGGGAAAGTTATTGTCGACGAGGCGAGAGATTCCGCGTAAGTTGGGGCAATCTGATAGACTACTTCTACTTAAGGGAATCTTCTAGACAAACTTCGGCGCAAGAAAGATTACTGTTTGGTTTGACTGAAGACGAATACTAAACTGGCTTGACAGCGCGTAAGGGCACTATAATTAAGTCGAGCCGCTCAATTCCAGTTTGCGAGAGAGAAATTCCTAAGTAATAGGCGGGTGATGGAAATGTATCATTCTTCAATTGGACCTTTACTGCTTGAAGATCGTATAGACCAACTTATGCGAGAGAATCTTATCCTGTTTGTTTGATTCGGCACAAGAAGACTAAGTGAGAAAAGTAGACCTGACCGCGAAAGAGATTGAATGAATTCCTGTTTGCTTGTTCGGTGTACTTCATTCTGTTGAGTTGAAAAAAAGAAGCCATAAGAGAAATGGGTGTCGATATTCTTGACAAAAAGTGGATTTCTAGTAAGCAAGGTCAAATGGTTAGGTTATTGAGTTCGTGGTGCCCAGCTTAGCTAGTTTAGGTTAGGTTAGCGAGTTAGGAAAGGAAAGTTCCAGATCCCGATACTGACTTATGTGCTAAGACATTTTCCTGGTTTACCGAAGCATTAAGTATTGCTAGGCCCAATCGGATTTGCCATTCTCTTAGTTTACCATGGGTTAAAGGACTCGAAAGAAGCCCACTCTATATATGTATTGTCGTTTCGTGGAGTGCATCTTCTGCGCGTTGTCAATCATACTCGTCTCGTCTCTTTGCTGGGGGTGCTTGAGAAGGCAATAATCATCAAGGTGTTGGTTAAGCAGTAAGTAGATAAGGTCTTTTGCTAAGTGGAAGCAACCATGCAGACAAGCCGACAAGCCGGAGTGTTACAACTTGTCTATAAGGGCAATCCACTACTTCAGAATGGAATGAGTTTACTACAACTCTTGCTACTATACCTATATCTGTTACTTGAAAGTCGTTTAACCAATATTCTATTCCAGGGCAGGGCTGATTGATACGGCAGGGCAATTCTTAGTTGATAGTTTGATTCTTTGTCGAGCTAGTATAGTGGACTTTTGAACTCACTCCTACAGTTGCTCACCAGGACTTGGTTATAACATATGAATTGAGTTCCTGAACAACACTCATTGCTTTTTGAGTAGTAGCTTGGCGCTCAAGACAGAATTAATGGGAAGCGCACCCCTCTCTCTGCATCAATGGGTTTGGTCTCTCTCTACATCAATGGGTTTGGTGCAAAGATTATCTTCTCTTCTCTCATTATGATTCTCTTCTCTCATTATGTAGTAGTAGGATCGTCATCTGTCTCAGTGCCACCGAACTCGCACTTTCTCAAAGAGATTTTCAACGACCCACTAGATTGATTGGGTTGGTGTGAAGATACTCCCCATATATATATCTTATCGTTATCGAAGTGAAAGCAGCTTGGAACACAACTCGTTATCGAAGTGAAAGCAGCTTGGAACACAACCGAGGAAAAGGAGATGAGATCCTATGATTCTCCCGGAAAGTCTTAGCAGGTACGCGGGTTCTTTTGATTTCAATACCTTCATCTTAGCGATAGGAATAATCGAATATAGCTCCATCGATCTCGTTTTGAATGCGACCCGTGGATAAGAAAAGACCTAAGAAGAGCTATTCCGTGGGCCTACTTTCCCCTTTACTAGTAACTGACAGTCACAATACTTGGAAACGACCAAAAGAATCAAGGTGCTGAAAGCCTATTTCTCAATAAGAGTAACATGAGGCTATCGGTCCACTAATCATATGGACTTGAATCCCAAGCCAGCAACTGAGAAAAGAGCATATCTTGGTGCTACCAAACCAACCCAGAATATTGAAAGCTGGGTTAAGGTGATAAAAAGGGGTAATGCATTTATAGAATTCATCATTGGTATAGCAGCTCTACCACCGATGGACCAAAAACCACTGGGAATTGCACTGGGTTCCCGGAAGGCAATTTGAATGCCATACATTTGGGGTTATCTCTGAAACTCCTACATCCACTGCAACAGAATAGAGTGGAAAGTAACGCTCCCAGGTTAGCCGCATAGGCAACGAATTCTTCTAGTGATTCTACATTAACCCATTTAGATATTGATTAGGAGATTGGAAAGCCAGGAGTGGGAACGCAGCAAGGCTTTCCGCACCTCTCTTTTGAAACAACCATTTGAGTTCCTTCCTAAGGTTGTGAAATAGGAAATCAAATCATAGTGTTTGTTGCCTCGGTTGTATACCTAAGTTGCTAGATTGGGAAGGCAGAATTGCTAAATACCAGATGAGTCCCATCGTGCTTGCTATCAGAGGCGCCCTTACCTTCAATTACTATATATCCAGAAAATGGCACGAGCCTTGTTTCATTTCAATGGAATATATCTCTTGCTTAGAGTTGAGAAGGATACCCGTAAGGCTTCCGAAACGGCTAATGATCCTGTATCTTATCTATACTCTGTCAAGCACAACAGCAGCTACGGACTTTTTACTGCCCAGAAAGGCTTTATCGCACCCGTACTCGTAGACAACAAACAAAGATGACTTTCGATCAGGCTATTCTCTAAGATATGATGAAACTAGCACTAGGCGAACTATAGCATTTGCATCTTTGACTTGCGCATTAGGGGTGTAGTTGGCCAACACTGACTCTGATCCTTCTCCTGATCCAATATAATAGACTTAACTCCAACAGAAACATCATTTCCTACTACCTCACCTTCTCCTGCTGATGTCCTGGTTATGCTCCTTCCCTTGTTGTAGAGAGAGATTCCAGTGTTGTATCCAGTATCAAGTATAGTTTAGTGTGCGAGTGTTGGCTATAGGAAAGTAAGCGAGAAAGACAGAAGCGCCGGCCCGCAAGCCTGTTAGTTTTATTCCCTCAGTCACCAGTGTCAATAGAAAGAAAGTGTTAGGCAAGTATCTGTTGGATGTGATAAAGCTTTCCGCTTTGTCCCTGTCTTCGTTCCTGTAGAGTAAGCATGTGCAATTGAAGGGATTGAAAGTAGCTAAATCACACACGCCTGTAGAACATATCTATGAATAGCCTAGCCTCTAACACAACGTATTTGATAGACTTCCATTAGGCACCTTCACATCCACATCTACTTATAACATAACAAACAAGCACGTACACATAAGCACAAGCTCTTCCAAAGTAATGGGCCGTAACACCTTGTAGATATACCGCCATGTCTGGTCTAAGGTTGTTCATGCACATGTAAACGATGGGTTTAGGACGATGTCAACTTATCTTCCTCCAGCGGTTGATGAAATGGGCTGCTTTTTCATGCATCTGCTGTTCATTCAGTTAGAGTCAACTCAACCAAGCTACGACTAATGAATAAATATGTTAGAAAGCAAAGAGAGGAAGAGTCGAGGTAGGCAATAAAGTCATACTGATAGGTCGGGTCGGCAAAGAGGGAGGAGTTAATTACTAGAGGTAGAGGTTAAGAGCAAGTCCTGTTCACTTGTATATAAGGGGCCGACTCCTATTACCCCTTTTCTTTTGAGTTTCTCTTTTGAGTTTAGCTGTTTGTTTGAAAAGTGTGAAGTAAACTAATTCTTATAGGAGTATCGGAGCGGTAAGTCCACTCTCTTAAGAGGTATACCCGAATGCGCGACTACAATGGAACCAACTAGGCACAGACTTGTTGATGTTACTAAAAGACGGTGAATGAAATTACAGAATTGGAGGCAGTAGTAACAGGCTCATAAGTCAATAAAAAAAGAAGTCATACTTGTTTCAAGCAAGGAAGATAAGACTCTGTTTGTGGATAGGTAGACAATAATATAGCTAGTAAAGATTCGGATCAGTACAAAAATGAGTGATGTGTTTGCTTCTTATAGGTATGGTGTCTGGTTTGAAAGCAAAGAAGTAAGGGCTGGGATGTGCCATTGATCTACTTATTCGTATAAAAGAACTCATTTCTGGTTTTCGGTGTTCGTATTCCCAAGTGAGTTAGGGCCTAGCCTAGTTAAGTCTTGTCGGTATTCCATGATCTATTGTAAGGTAATAGCTGGGGTTGATCAATCAATGGGTGTGTTTTGAAGAGTCAATAGTAAAGGACAATAGCAAAGGAATAGCAAGCATGTGTTACGTCTTTGGATAAGTAAGAAGGGAATAGCATGTGTTACGCAATGCGAAAGTGGAGGGTTTCTATGACAAGTAATAATTCAAAGGTAGGCAGTGAATCCATGTGTTAATACGCCTATATAAATCTGGAGTCAATATATGGGTTTGATATAATAACATAAGAATGAGTTTTGAAACAACAAATCGGAATTCAAAGTGTGGTGTGATCGATAGAGTTAAAGACAGAAGTCATAATTCTACTAATAAGTTTCGAAATCAACTCTAATGTAATAAGTAGGAAATCAACTCTAAAGTAAGGATCCCTGTCTCGAACTACAAGACAACTAGGCTAATAAGCATAATCCCACTCCAAAGCCAGAATCAAACTAAGTAGTGGAAGTGGCGGTAAGTACTCCCTCTCGGCTAAGGAAAGTCAGAATGGAGCTCTCTATAGGAAATGAAACCAACAAAAGCAAGAATGAGTAGTTTAGGTACGAGGAAAGAATTGCACTTTCCAGTCTGGGTAGGCGGGCTATAATACTAAGACATCGCCCACAGAGTTCGAATTGGACTTTTTTGTTAGTTGGATTCTATTCTCTCTTCCTGTCCTGGTGTAGGCGTCTGGCCCGGTCCTTCTTCTGGTTGAACCACAGGTGAATCTCAGAATTCTGTTTGCTTGAATTAATACCCCAAAAAGCATAGAAAAGAAAAGATAATAACAATAGGTGTTTTGTCGAGCAAGGAAAGCAATACTTAAGTTTGATCCAATAGAATAGGTTGTTGGTGTACCGGGGAAGCCTATCTCGTGTTAGGGAACCTACTCAGTAAAGAATGCGGGTGGAGCATACAAGAATGCAAGACCTGGGATATATCGGATAGTAAGCAAAGAAAGAGTGATGTTGTACGCCACAAGAGCTATCAAGAAAACAGAAGAACTATTGTCATTGATATTACAAATAAGAATCAAAGAAAGCAATTGAAGAAGCGAACCCAACTATCAAACTCAATAAAAGAATACAGAGTTGCGCTGGTAACTAGAAGATGGTGAACTAATGCTTCTAGGGTTCCTAACACTGCCAACAGGACTCACCCTACGGATCCGGATCTTTGCCTTATTGCCTATGAGCCCCACTTTTCCTGGGGTTAGTCTTACATTACTCGATTCAGGCTTAATCAAACTCTTATATAATTCTAACCACTTATGGAACTATTGATTCTATACCTCTTTGCTTTGGTTCTTACATCCATTGCCTTAAAGCTTGACTTCGACTATGCACCTGTCTTTACTACTGGCTTTTATGCTTACTATCCCCCGCCGTATTTGCATTCAACAAGCGCCAAGGAAAACAGTAATTGATTTCTTATCGAACACACATATGGTAAAGAATGTTGTAAAGATACGGAACAAGTTCTTTCTTCGTATTCATAAGGGAGCTGCTTCTTCAGTTGATCATTAAACATTGCATTGTTCAACTTCGGGGTCAAGGGCGAAAAGATGGCTTTGGAGTCTAGTTAGTATGAGTGGTGCGCAAGAATAATAACTAGCGTAAGCACAAGAGAACACACTTTAGGGTAGAAAGAAAGACGTTGTGCGTTAACCCAGCTCCAGGCCAGATCCAAGTAGTAAGTCTTTTGTTAGGTCACTATGCAACAATTAGTTGTCTCGTTAAGATTCCATTCTCTTTATTTGTTGAAAGAAGCCTCTACCATAATTTCCCCATCGTTCAAGAGAAGAAAGAGAAAGAAGTTTAGGTAGATAAGATGAGTGGAAAGGGAGAGTTGTTGGCTCTTTGAACTGTAGTAGCTTGTTCTTTCCCATTCTTGTTTGTTTAGTGGTTACTGCTTGGTTAGTAGTTGGCGCCTACTTGCTATGTGTTTTAAGAATCCTACTTGCTTATTGTTTTAAGAATGAAGTTAGATGAGCCATAGGAGAGGTGGGCCAGAAATAGGTTAGTTGCATTAATTGACTTATAGTACTCTTGTGCAAGAAATCAGAATAGAATTGATTACTTCTATCAGAAGATTGGTCATATGAGAACTACTACTGCCCTTATAGTAATTGGCTCTCTTTGTCTTTTATGTATGGGTTGGGTCCCTAGCCTATAAGTAAACACCATTCTTTAGTAGGAACAGGCGAGGAAGCAAGGCATCTTCACCAAAACCGGAGGTGGAGGGAGCCGGAGCAGAATTAAGGTATGGTTCGACAAGGAAAGCTGTTAGAGCCGAGCCAGTAGTTGTAGAGTTGAATACCAAACTAGTATATGTATTAGTCACTAGTATAAGAGGTATAGTTTCCAGAGTTGGATTAGATGGAGCAGGAACTGGCTTTCCCCTTTCCCGAGTCGGGTGCTTGTGTTAAGCATAGAACAAATATGGATCCGCCGCTACACTTACTATGTTACTTGGCCGAGTGACTTGGCCTTTTCCACTCCTAAATTCAGTATTTATCTATATATAGGAAACCGGAATAATCAACCAACTACCAAGAACCAGTACTTGCCTACCGATCCCCTGCAACAAGAATCAAACTAGTGAAACGAAGCCTTAAAGCCCCGACTAAGAGGTGAGCTAGCCTGTCTGCAACTTACTATAAGAGCTGCTTCTTGTGTTGTTGTCCTGTCCTCTCTGCTAGGTATGTCGCTAAGGTATCTATTGCTAAGTAGCTAAAGTCTCTAACCACTAAATCAAAGAATGGAGCTATTGGGTATAAGCCTTAAGCATGAGGGGAACGGGGCAAGGATGAAACCACTAACAACAAGGCCAAGCAACTACTCATGTATAGCGTTAGCGAGTCCGGGATTGACTAGTTACATTCTGATTGTAAGTGAGTTCAGACTGGTTGTCGGTGGTTGAAGAAGTAAGTAGGAGTAGCTCCATTCTCAGTAGCAGTAGTATCAGGCTATCCGACCCGAGGCAAAGACCGAAACAAGTGTGGGCAGACAGCAGCTAGGTAGCTAAGGTCTAGTACCATGCTAGTAAGTCCGAAATCAGGTTTAAGTAGTTAAAGAATGCAACTAGGGACTAAACTCTAACAGAAACATCATTTACCGATCTGGCCTATAATCCAGCTTTGGATCTTGAAACAGCATATTTGCTTTCTTCCCGTGACTACCTGTATTTAGAGAATCCCTTTCGGAACTCGCCCCTGTGTTCGGGTACTGAATGTTATAGATTGTTGTAACAAAAAGGATAGGTAGCTGAACCATCAAGCGCTTCTTTACTTCATACTTGTTCTGTTCGAGGTCAAGTATCAAGGTTCCGTGTTGGCGAAAGCAATCCATATTACTGTTTTCCTCGGTGCAAGGCAAGAAGCTAGTCCGACAAGTAAGTCACTTAGCAACTACGAGACAATAAGAGTTTACGCACCGCAATGTATTATCAAAGGGGCATCGCATTCTGTCTTCCATTGACATAGGATTCTCATCGGGACCCGTAATAGAAGTTCGGATTACTTTAGAACATAAACACTTGTTGCTGACTTATCGCTTGCTTCTTCTGAAGCTTGTGGAACCGCTGACTTTGTTTGACACCGCTGCATATATATGGGTCATCTGGCTCGTCGACAACACGGATAACGGGTAAAAGTGGCTAAGGCTTCGCCCTGACCGGATTATTCCTTTCCACTGCACCGAACAAGTATAGTTTTAGTCGTTCGTTGGCTACCCCTATTTCTCTTAAATAAGGAGAAAAGCACATATTCCATAATGAAGTAATCTCACTATCAACTCTAAACCACTTTCTTATTCATTGAGTGCTCCCATAATGGAACTTATATGATTTGAATTGAAGATAGCTATCCACATATAGAAGAAGAAAGAGTAGAAAAACACTGCTTCCAAAACTAGACTACTGAATATCATTATTATTGAATACTATCTATTGGGCTGGTAACCGGGGTAGAAAAAAAGGCTACGAGACTTCTCTTGCATTAACCCATAAGTCGGGAGAGTAGGGCCGAAGTAAAGGAAAGGAGGAAATCAAATAAGAAAGATTAGATGAACGAAAACGATAAGTAACAAACACACACATCTTATAGAATAAAGTCAATAAACACTGCTTACTAGAATAGATATTCGAATTCCATATTGAGCATCTCCTGCCTTCTACTGTAAAGGAAGATAGATTATAATGCAATAGAGCATCTCCCGCCTTCTACTGTAAAGGAAGCTGAGTAATCAGTTAGGTAGGTAGGTTCCTACTTCACATTATAGGTGCACTTAACAAGCAACTCCCGGGCAACAATGCCAATCGAGTAGATGCTAGTGCAGATAAATCACATAACTTAGATGACTAGCCTTATCCCTCTGGAAAAGAAGATGAAGAATCTACCCTATATTATGTAATTGATTAAAAACACTCTAAACAAACAAAGAAGAGCAACATATAATTATGCGCGTTAGGAATTCACACATATGGAAGCAAGTAAACAAACCTTGATAGACACATATAGAATAATATGTAAACAAACACAAGCACATATGGAATCTAGTAAGCAAACACAAGCAACATTAATTCAAATGGAAGTGCGCATCTCATTCTATAAATAGGTATAGTAGTAGCATACATCAATTGAGTTTGTGAAAAGCTTTTGGATCTCCTTCTTCCCATGCCTTCTCTTCTGGGCTAGAATGTGGTTTACCGAAAAAGAGAAAACACATCCAAGAGGGTAGGAACCATTCTCATTATAGGCATGAATAGACACATTAATGGATAGAAAGAGAGAGAGAGGAAGCGCCTTAGACTAACCTTCTATCTTTCCTGCCTGCCAACGATTCTGCATTCCATTATTGACCGACTTTAACTGTAATTCACTTACGATAGGCTCCAGCCTAAACGATAATCACAAGACAAAGAGCTTAGCCATACTTACTGTACTCACGGAAATACTGATTCCCTGGCGCACAAGGGTGAAAGCGAACTCTACTACTACATAGAGGCAGGATAAGCACAGTTATCTATACGTTTTGATTAAGCAATAGATACCCTTATCCACTTGATGAGTTACTGGAACCCTTCGCCTTTCCTGTACCAGTACAATAAGCTTCCACAATTGATATACGCTCTCTGATTTCGAATACTTATCGGTTACTGCTGTCAGATTGATTTCCTCGCTCGCCAACAACACCTATTGATTCCAACTGAACCGACTTACTTAGATTCATGCTTTTTAGCTTCATTCCCTGATGCACCAGCTTAGACTTAGTATCTCCACCAGGCTCTCCGCCTTTATGCCCTCTATCTCAGTAATAGGCTCCTGGATTTCAGTATTACTTCCCTGGCTACCATTCCTTAGCTACTGATTCGGATCCGTGCTTAGTTCACAAAACTCCCCCCTCTTTCGTTCTGACTTGACTTACTATTAGAATGGAGCTACTAACAGGGAATTTGACAGTGCACAATGAGGCTTGAACTCGAAACTATTAATCCGGCCACCCCATACAAGAATACACTAGTGACTAAGCAAACTAGAACCTTTAAGGAAGAATCCAAATAGCACTTACAAGGACTTTTACTAAGAAACCGGGGATTCAACTCACTAAAGGGGATCAAACTCATAAGTGGCCATCGATACAGACACGATACCACCAACAATACCTTAGCTGGAAACAGGCAATTGAACGGGAGCAGGAATGTACCCAGTCTTTGCCCTATAGAACCAAGACTTTCAATCCGAGTGAGTGAGTTAGAGTTTAGTCTACTCGAACTAGACTTTCCAGATCTTGCTTCTGCTTCAATACCAGCACTTTCTTCAGATCACACCAAAAGGTGCACAATTTCCATTCTATCTTGCCGGCCTCTGTTAAGGGGAATGCGCTACCAATTATTGACTATGGCCCAACTCCCTTGCCCGCCTCTTTGGAGCAATAGGTGAGAGATTGGCTGTTTCAAGTATTGTTGAGGGTGCTAGTCTTGAAGTAGAAGTTTCTCCGTTTTCCCCCTTGTTTCCGTAACTCGCCTCTAAAGCGCAACAGTATTCTAAGCTTTGTTTAAGTCAACTTGATAAGAGGGATATGAAGCCAAAGAATGAGCTGTATCTTTACAAAAATCTATACCAATACCAGGTGGGAGTGTCTATTTCTAAGATATAAGAGGCAGAGCGCTCGATAAAGATTCATTTACCGTTTTCCTCGCCACTCGAAAGAATCAATCAATGAATTGTTGCTTCAGTGCAAGAAAGGTAAGGGCGGAGGTAAGCTTCAACTTAAAGTCAAGTCGAGGTCTAGTGTTGTATCCAATTGTTCAGACTAATCTCTGGATTCTGACCCTTGCTTGAAACTCCCATAAGCTTGTTCCCCGATACGTATTATAGAAAGAAAAGTCACCAACCCCCGCTCTGTATTAGAGTTAGACCAGAGTCATGAGCTAGGTATTAAAGAAAAAGTGATTATATATTCATATAGAATAAGATAATAAATAGCCTAAGGGGAATGAAGATAATCAATAGCCTCAGGGGAATGCGACTCTAAAGCTCAAGTCTTAATTGCACTAGTCATAATTGGGTACCTAGCGCAGTAGGAGTAGCGGAAAAGTAGATGTATTCGGCGGTGAGCTTGCCCCCCAGTTGTGACTGTTGCTGATGGGGATCTGTCTTCTTACTCAGTTCCGTATCCAACTCCTGTTCCTGTACTTGTATAGTAGTGACTTGTTGCGTAGTGACTTGGCCGGCTTACGTTGAGTTACAGTTTTTGGTGCCAACAGGAAGGAACTGGCCATTCGACAACTTATTCTCTGGCAGACTATACTTTCCTTGAACTAGAAAGAAATCTACTTCACTACTTACCGTTGAAGAAGCATAGAGGCATAGGTCTGACTTTATGTCGTTAGTATACGCTTGGCGAGTTTTAGTTGGAAACACTGGATAGTCAGAATCGTAGGCAGTAAAGCAAGGTTCGAAGTCATCGGTTGAAGAACACGAGTCAGGCAGTCCGTTTTGTAGTGAAGAGTGACAGGCTCATTGTTGAACATACATAAAATATATTGAAATACATAAAATATAGTTAATAAGGCAAAGCTTGTAGGCGGGAAGCAAGGATCCGACTCAGTGGATAAAGAATGAGTTTAGAGCTAAGGTCCTATGAGCACTAGTTCTAGTTTTCAAGGCGATAAGTCAACCTGAGATCGAGGAACAGTAGACTGAAATCCAAACAGAAGGATTGTTGGCACTAGTACGCGAGTAAAAGCAAGTAAGGACAGACTTTGGTAGCCAGGGTAGCTAGACTCAAAATAAGTGATAGAAGAATCCTACTTGAAATAAAGAATGAAGAGGAGGTGTCTAGAAACGGAATCATTAGCTAATATAGAGCTACTAGGTAAGATGGATATTAGTAACTAACCCGACTCGCTAATGCCATGAACACAGACAGGACTCGAACTGCGCCCAGTTCCAGTGAGAAAGTAATAAGTTGAGGCCTAAAACAAAGCTCTGGGAAAGGTGAAGCTTGTGCTTGTGTTACGCCATGATAGTGGAGTTGTTGTATAAGACAAATAAGAATGTCAAGGTATAGTTCTGGCTGGCAGGGAGGAAACCCGTACATAACACCGGAACCACAGATCTATCGTTCCAAAGAAAACAACTACCTTTTTCATACCAATAAATTCTAATAAACTAATCCAAAATAGAATACAAGAAACCAATAAAACACATATTAATATTAAGTGAAAAAACACATGCTAATATATATATATGAATTAATATAAGAGAAATGAGTATGATCAAAAGTATGATAAAGAAAATTCCATTCAGAGAAATAATAAGATAAATACAGAAAAGTCAGAATAAGATGAGTAACCACTATACTTGGTGTAGGGCGAGGAGAGGAAAGCTCTAACTAAGGGATGCCAGGGACAGCTACAAGACTTATGGGTGTGTGGTAGTTGCTTGGTGGATCTAAGTAAGTAATTAAATAATCAAAACAAAGAAAGCAAGGCTCAAAGGGGGAAGTGGTGTTTTGAAGCTCCGGTTTTTGTGGTAGCATAGTCAGAATCACAGCTAGCAGTTCAAGAATATAAGTATGGAGCTAAAGGATGAAAGCAAGGATATATAGGTTTCAAGCGAGTAAGGGAAGCATTGAGGTAATTAGTCACATTCTAGTATACCCCGGTTCCATTCTAATAGTCTAGTCTTATAGTAACGGTATCAGCTTGCAGGGAAGGGCCAAGCAATTGAACTATTAATACAAAGAATAAGGGACTGGCGAACAAAGGACTTGAAAGAAGGGTTCAAGGGTTACAGCCAACACCGAGTAGTACTGACTTACCGATAAGTACTGAAGTCTAGTTTAGTTCGAGAGCAGAGCAAACATAACATGTATTCTGATTGTTGTTGCGGGCCTATTCGTTCTTCAAGCCAGTAGTAAGCATAGAGCCATATCAAAATGTAAGCAGTGTTAGAGCAGCAAGTCAGGAGTGAAACAAATTGGATGATAGCATCGGGATGATTGACTTTCACTGGAACAGCCCCCTTTCCTTTAGAGTATCAAAGTAAAGTATCGCCCCAGCCCAATAACTCTTTTGCCGGAACATTAGACGTGCTTCTCTTATCCCTTAGGTGTGAGTTACATTCTTTTCTTATCCCTTAGATCGAGGCAAGCCAATAGGATCATTTTCTCTTAACCCTGGAAACACTATACTTTTAGCTACTTCTACTTCTCCTTTTCGGTGATGAAGATCCTTTCTTCTTGCTCTTGAAGCGGACGCGGCGGAAACATTATGATTCAGAGCTAAGGAGTTTTGAGTAAGCGGAACCTTTCTGTTTTGGTTATTCTCCACTATCCCAAACTCCAAAAGTGCTATTCTAACAAAAGTAAGAAAATGCTTGGAGTAAGAAAGCAGCCTTTGACCATATTATTCCAAAAGTCAGAAAATGCTTGGAGAGTAAGAAATTGACCCTATTATACCTTATCATCTGGAGCAGCCTTCCTTTCTATGGTTTTTGTTTCTCCTTAAATATAGATATATTGATTGGAAAGTCAACTTCCTTATTATTTCACTCCTGACTCCCAATTCCTAATTCATTCACTCCTTACTCTCAATAAGGCTGAAGGAAAGTTGCATTAGAAAAGAGATGATATTATACATGGAATAGAGTTGAGCGAACAAGGTCCCGATCCTACTTTGTTTGAGAATCAATCTCGGACATGAAGTAAGTGAAGTGAATAACAGAATGGAAATAGGGCTTGGGCTTGTAAAAGAATGGAGATAGGGCTTGGGTCAGCGAAAGGATGCTTCTGCGCCCCAATCTTACATTACGGCCTTATTTTTATTGAAAAGAAATGGGAAAGATATTTCAGGACACTAACCCACCACAATAGTATATTCCATCGCCCCCTTCCTTTTATCGGAGGGAGAGTAGTTCACTTCTTTCATAAAGGCAAGATTCTCTTTACCTAATTAATATTAACTAAGGAATAAAGCTTTGGCAAATAAGGAATGGGATTAAGCGGGACTAGAGAGGAAGTAAGAGGCGCAATCTCCATGGTCAACATGTTCTATTAAACTCCATGATGAACAATCGTGGTGAAAGCATCATCCACTATCTATGTCTTTTGAAAGATTCTTGGCTGTGTATAGGAATCCTGTAAATTAGAATATTAGTAAGGAAGAGATGATTTGCTTGTGAGAGAGTTAGGTCTATTTTCAATCAACAAAATAGAAAGAGAAAGTCAGACGAGTATCTCTTAAATGAAAGTAATAGAATTGTGTATATGGAAAGAGCTTGCCCACTTCTGTATTTCTTGACCGAATACCAATCACAGGACTATTTTCCGCGGTTAGAGTCATTCCTGAACTCGTTTGATGATTTAGTAATATTTCCTCTGGATTTTGGTCTCCCCCAGTGCAAGCTACGGAACAAGTAAAACGCCTTCCGTTCAGCTCGCACAACGGAACAAGAACAAGTGCTAATGGTTAGTTATATGAAAGAATATCTGCACAATTTCCATACAAGAACAAGTTATGATTGTAAAGCCTTTACTATAGCTTGAGTATTTACCCAACACTGGACTATATAGCTTGAGTCTTTAGAGTTTCGAGTGAGCTTACTTATTGATTATAGAATCAGTCTACTTAACCGCTCTCAAAGATATTATGGAATTTATTGACTTCGCGCCCTGTACTATGTTCTTTCCTCATTGTAGAGTTTAGTTATTCTTTCATTATAGTGAGGTGCGTGCCCATCTAAGTGCGTGCCCATCTAATATGTGTATAGTTGAGTTAGCCTAAGTGCGGTAGTGAGAGTGAGTGTTGAAGGAAGATGCTATAGATCCTAATTATGAGGGTAAGAGCAGTGTTGTTACTAAGTTCTATATGTTTGATGCACGCTAGATTCCACTCAATAAGGTTTCTATATGTTTGATGCACGCTAGGATTCCACTCAATAAGTGAGTAAGCTGTTTTGTCAATATCTTCAGAATCCGTACATTGATAAGAAACGACTTTGCCCTAGCGCATTAGCTTATTCAAGTTGTTAGGTGTTAGGTTACAATACTCTTATCATAGGGAAGCACTCAATTCAAACAAGTAAGGGAACAAGCAAGTGGTAGATAAAAAGCAATGGAACAAGCTTACAGATGTTAGGTTACACATTTCTATAAGTCAAGTTGTGAACCATCTTCGCTGTGTTTTTCATTTGGAATATCATGTGGTATGGTACACCTGAATTCTCTTCTTTAGAATTAGCGGACTTAGACAATATTTCGCCAGAGTTAGCAGACGACGATATTCTTTTCACCAGGAATAGTAGAAAGGTTAAGTTTGAGTGTTGCCATAGATAGAAGCTCCTTTCAGTGCTTGACTTTAATCGTATATAGTTTCATCGTATATAGATAGAAAGAAAAAGAGACTTTACTTAGCTCCCGATGATGATACTTTACTTAGCTCCCGATGATTAAGATAGGACTTGAGACTCACTCATATGTTAGCACACTTAGTCTTTCTTCACTTTACTCCGTTAACGAGTTCTTTACTTTAGCGTTAGATAGCTTTAAGAGCAAAAGTCAACAAACAACGGAATCAACAGTTAGGTTAGAGTCTTCCATCAGTAGTGCAAGATAGATTCCATTAAAGTCTACATCGACAACTTCATCCGTATCCGTATAAGAAGCCTCATCCAAGTTATCAACAGCAAGCGGGACAGAGCCTAAGAGTGAAGAAGAGGAATCCGGAGTTGGAGAGTCAGGATCTTTACCCTACGCTCCTTGTTGTAGAGAAAATAGGAATGAGTTTCATCGTATATGGATGCTGTGTAAAAGTCAGCAGTTAGAGCAGTTTCAACAGAATCAGTAGTTATAAAATCAACAGCAAGAGGTTATCAAGTGGAGAGTAAGGGTTAGGGTCGGATGCTTGTGTTAAGCTATGATAAGAAAGAGAATCCGATGCTATTTGATCTGGTCTGAGGTGTCGGAAGTTACATAGTCGCTTTACCAGGCAATATTCTAGTCGGGCTATGCCTCTGTCAATGGATCAGTCACCAGCTATCCCAGTATAAGTGGGAGCATTGATGATTTCATCACCGGAGGCATAAAGAAAGACAAGCAGTGGTACTGGCCCCATAGGATTAGGAGTATGGCAAATCCATATTGGAGAGACATAAGGAATGGCTATCGGGCAGAAGGGATAGGCAGATGATAGAGGAATGATTGCGATATGCCTATATCCTATATCCTTCTCTTTCCCCTGCTGCGGTTGACCGATCCGTGAGAAATGGACAATACTCCTATTACGGGGAGGGGACTGGCAAAGTAGCCTGTTGTCAGCGCTAGGAAGATGAGAGATGGTCTTTTATTCAGCTTTCCAAACACAACCGAGTAGAGCGGAGCAGGGCTTGTAATTGACTCTAATATAGGGTTTCACTAAGGCAGCTAGATAGACCTTAACTTCATAAGTCCAAATCAATAGTATACGCTGGAGCATCCAATGATGGAAGATGAATTAGGGCCTCTGCTATTTTCATCTTATGATCAAATCCTTATATGCACTAATGGTGATCCGAGGGACGACCCCTGCAGTCTGGAATTAAGATGTAGTTCCGCCCGACGGCCCGCGGCCTGGGATGATGATGGAATGCTATTTGGAACCCCAGAAAGAGAAAGAAGATATCTTGAGAGTACTCCTAGATTGGAAGAATGGAAATAGCAAGGTTGTGAAACAAATAACACTTTGAGAGAAAGAAGATATCTTGAGGGTACGTCCTAGATTGAAAGAATGGAAATAGCAAGGTTGTGAAACAAAAATCACACTATTAAAGGAAACACTAATCAAACTCTTAATATTAGACCTTATTATGTTCCTCACTTCATCTTATCCAATTAGACTTTTGATATTAACACTATATGTGCCAATTAGACTGTTTATATTAACACTATATGTGACTCACAAAAGGCCGATAAGCTCTATTTGCTACTGCATAGGTATCCGGTTCAGAAAGAATAGAAGGAAGGCTACTTTACCCGTCTTACCGAGCTGTCTAATACTTGACTCTCTTACCAAGCTGTCTAATACTTGACTCTCTTACCGAGCTGTCTTACTAAGGTATAGCCTAGAGTGAGTGGAGGATCCGTTGTGCAGCTGCCTCTGTCCTGTGAGCTTAGAGTAAGCAGTAATATGTGAGGCAAAATCTCTGTCTTTTAAGTCTAGCCCAGAATAAGAAACTCTCTCTCTCTCTTTGAGTCTAGCCCAGAATAATCCACTCTCTCTCTCTCTTTGAGTCTAGCCCAGAATAATCCACTCTCTTTCTCTCAGTGTTTGAGTCTAGCCCAGAAAGCTATTCTATTCTGCTCATATAAGTTGTGCACATGATAGCTATATTCCAATTCCTGTTTGTTTGACTTCACATAGCTATATTCCAATTCCTGTTTGTTTGACTTCACAATGAGGTCCCTATTGCTGTTGTATTGGGTGAAGGGAAGTGGTTTCGTGGAGTAGGATTGAGGATTGTCGTCTAATTCGTGGAATCCCATTTGAGAAGTTTGCTATGGACGGTCAGAGCATCATATGCGAGTCTATAACTGTAGTCTCTAAACTACTCCTCCACTCCCACCCGAGCCTTTATTAGTAGTTGCAGCAGTAAGGTAAGGAGTCTTATTACTTTCATTATAGATGTTTGCTGTAAGGGCAGAGTTAACAGTAAGGGCAGAGTCAGCATTAAGGTCAGGAAGTGTTGTTACTCTAATGAAAGATGTCTATATGTCAGCAGAAAGTTAGCGAGTTGATTTCAGTGAACTCCATTCTATTCTTGTTGAAGAAGGAGTGGGTCCCTTCCTATCTTCTATTGTTGGAGAGCACTCATTAATCAATTTGGTTACTGAGCACGGGCCCCCAACTCTCTTTACTGCTAGCACACTATCTTCAATTCTTAAAGCAAGACATGGGGCAATAAGAATTTAGTACTCCAGTATAGCATGAGTTTGAACAGCGCAAAACAAAGATGAGAATTCTATTAGGGAGTTCGAAGCAAAGCTAAGATTAAGAGTATCATGTATCTTAGGAAGAGAACAAGCAAGCAAATGGGATATTGAGTATCTTAGGAAGAGAACAAGCAAGTGGAGCTTTTTTATTTGAAGTGAAGCAATGCAGTGTACGAGTTACCCTCTTTTATTTGAAGTGAAGCAATGCAGAGTTTACGAGTTACCCAATTGGATATATTCATTATTCTTATTTCTTATTATGCGCATATGACATTAGATTCGGATGCTGATATGAATTGATTTCTTTTTCGCCCTTATGCTAATGATAGTTTGCCGACGCTAGAGGTTGTCCTGAGTGAGTTTCCGTTTTTCAAGTTATTGGAGTCGCAGTGAGCTTTGGAGGAAAGGTGCGCGAGCAGTCTGGTCTGAGGTTACTCTAATTATAGCAGTGAGCAGTGAGGTTACCCAATTCGTGAAAGAACTAATGTCAGCCAACTAGAAACCATACAACAACCTACGCAGGAGCACAAGTAATCAATAAAAAGGACTGGGCTAGCATTATTTAGTTGGACAGAAACATAGACCCGAGTATACTCACGCAACGTATATTGAGCTCGCTAACAGTTAAGGGAGTCCGTATCAACTTAGAGAAAGCATCAATTCATGATTCAAGTGAGTTTAGGAGTGTTGTTACATGCTTCTATATATATATGGAATCCTATTTTTGTCTTATTGCTTACTTATTGTTCCGTTACGCATTTGCATATATCTGTTTCGTATTGTCTTATTGCTTACTTATTGTTCCGTTGCGTATATCTGTTTCGGTTACCTTACTACCCTTATTCATTGGTGTTCCAGAGGGAAGGGCGAGTAGCTGTTACAGCGACCGGGAAAGCACGGACACAGTTGGACCACTACTGAACCACGAGCGGCAAAGCTAACCACCAGTTCCGATCCGAAGCTCATCCGCCTTACCTGTTCCAGTGATCGGTAACACTTCTTGTAGGTAACTACACTTATTGTCCAGCTTACCTGGTAGAGTCCCATAAGCCGAATCTACTCTTGAATCGAATGCCCACTATGCGGTGTGTGAAGCATCTTTCCCCTGTTGTGCTTGCTTGATCTTTTTCAGTTGTGCCTGCTTTACATTCTCTTCTTCCTGCTTTCTTTCCCGAGTCTCAAGAGCAGCGGTGAGTTCCAGTCTTCAGCTTACGCAAGGGTCAAGAGCGAGTCCAGTCCATATTAGTCCAGGCCATAGGGTCAAGAGCGAGTCCAGGCCATAGGGTCAAGAGCGAGTCCAGTCCATATTAGTCCAGGCCATATTAATATTATTGGCGAAAATGCACCAGAGGGATCGTTTCTTAGTTGAAATGTACTATTAAGCCATTAGCAGAGTTGACCTTATGTTAAACGTATAGAAATCCGCCTTCTTGCCCGGACTTATAGAATTATCTCCACTCCAATAGCTAATGCGCCCTATCAGATTCTTTCACTAAGCATCCCACCCATAACGCGCTTCATAGCAACATTCTTCTCTTTCGTCGTTGAGATACGACTATCTACGAGACTTTATACCCTTGTCAAACTCAACAAGCAATGTCTGAGTTCCTAGCGTTATGAGCTATTTGAATGTTAGCGAATGGTTCAAGTGCTGTTTAGGTGGGAAATGAAAGTTCCTAGTAAAGATCTAGGCTCTTCCAGCAAGATGAGAAGCTTTAGGACGAGCGAGTCACGATAACGGTAGGGCTGGCAATACTTAACGCTGAATCATAAATGGAATCTTTCTCTCTTCGTAGAAGCAGAAGATCAACTCTGTAAGCACAAGTAAAGTCAAGTAAGCTAACTCGTAACTTGCTTCAAAGCTCACTCCTAATGCATAAATCAATGAATTAACTGATGCCATGCCGGACGTACTAGTTCTTGTTGGGCAAAGCTCCCTTACTAAACTTAGTATTCTTGGGACTGACATTACTTAACGCTTCAGAATTCATATATTATTGAGAGCCCCTGTATATAAAAGAGTCATATTACCGCTCCTTGGGTCTATACCATTTGTTTGCCGTTGAGGCTCCGTAAGCACCATTGCTTGTTCGCACAACTCATTCATGTCAATTTGACGTTAGCACTGAGTCTGATCCTTCTCTTTTGACTTCAACTTAAGAAAGAGGACTTTTTGCAGTTTCTTCTGTCTTTGTTGGCGCAAGTGTAGTTAGAGTTTTCTCTGATATTCATTATTTGCCGGAATCATATCTTACAGGCAAGTAAGCAAGCAAGGTTGGTAGTCCCCGAAGCCGAATCTCATGCCCAAGCAAGAACGAATGGAAGCCGAATCTCATGCCCAAGTCTAGGTTAAGCGGTAATGCCCACTACTTTGTTAGGCGAAAGAAAAGAGTAAGTAGAGGTGTAAGGAAGCAAAGCGGTGAGTCGCGAGTCAGGGGTTCAATGGCATTCATAACTTCCTGTTTAGTTTCTTGTGGGGCGAGGAAAGCAGCTCACTGCCCAACTTATAATATTTCTTGCACCTAAGCATTCTGTCCTCTCTGTATATACGATGATATACGACAACAACACTTGAAACCCTAACTCTCTTCCCTAACGCGCACAGCTTCAGATATTGACCTACTCCCCCTACTTTGGCTTATGATTCATAAGATGTTCTTGATCCCCAGCTTCTTTATACTCGAACAGAACCGCTTGCAGCTTCATCAGATCCTTTTTATGCTCAAGCATCATATCTTTCCACTACTTCTGCTCTGGATAAGGCTTCATATCTTTCTTTTAGATGTGGATTTTCCTGGCACAGCGGATTCTGTTGTACTTGATTCTTACCTTAACTGCTACACAACACCAGTACTAGATTATTACCTACCTGAATCTAGCTTTACTGATTCACTTACGGTTTTCCAAGTAAGCTACAAGCGACGGAAGCGGGTCATTCTCAATCTCAATAAGGATGATTAGCTATCTTTGTCACTTCCTACCTGTGATAATAGAGGGAAGTAATCTAACTCCGAAGCGTAAGCACAACAAGTAAAGTCAATAAGCCTCACTTGCCCCTAAACTCAAAAGATGGAATTGGATCTCAATAGCAGCAACTTATGGATTATAGTAACAAAACACTTCTTTGCATCGCCACAAGCGCACAACGTAGAATTCCCATTAGCCGACACCCATCATAGGAATTGCCCCAACGTTAGCTTCATCTTGAGATTGTACACTTGTTGATTTGCTTGTTTCAAACAGGAATCTATCGAGCTTTATCCCGTTAGCGCCCCGAACTCCCTTTATTTAACGGACAGAGACCTTTTGCTCGCCGCTCGAAGGTTTGAGTGTTCCCTTGCTTTAAGAGAATTGAGCTATCTTCGTAACTAGGAGCTATCAAAGTCACTAGGTATTCTTCGTCTTCAAGTGAACACAAGTTTTTGAGTCCGCCAAGACACTACTTTCAATCCTGTGTTTGTCACCCGTATTAAGGGCGGCAGGAGCTCATTCGACTTATATAATATAGTTAGTTGCTGTTATGAGTGAACCTGTTTTTGGGAGCTTAAACTGTGTTCGGCAACTAGTTCTATTCCTAGATGCGGAGTGGGAAGAATGAAGGTATCAAACTATCGAGCAGGAGTGGTGAGTTAGGAGTAACAGAGTAAGAAAGAGCTTTCTCCTTATATAGGCTGGCAGTCTGTTAGGTTATTATCTATGTTCTAAAGTCAACTACATAAACAGAATTGCAGAAAATAGGTGAAACTTCTTATATGGGCCTCGACCTAGAGCTATCAATATACGATTAGGCATTTAAGTAGTTGCAACACCGATATTTGTATTGGATCCGCAGTTAACTTCATAATTAATACCTGTGTTTGAGCGTCAGTCATAACTTCATAAGCATTGTACCGAGATTCTAAGATGGGGCGCACTATATGAGACACGAGCACTGTACGAAGAGTCTGTGTATTGTGGATCCGCTTATAGGAATTGAAACCCGAGTTCCCGTTGTAGTAAAAGAATTCCCTCCCTTTGGAAGGCATCACATCTTTAAAAGAATACATAACTTCAACTGTCATCCTTAACAAAAGAATTTCCCTCGTCAGCGTCTACGCCGTGTTTATAGAGGGAAACCAGAGTCCCTCCTGCAATCTTCAACCTCACCTCCCTTCTGATTAAGTGTTTTCTTTCAGATTGCTTATCAGAGCAGGATCCTTGTAAGTTGCTGCTACCCCTAGACTTGATAACTTGTAGATCTGAGAATATGGCTTTCATCGCGTTATAGTGGGTAATGAGGGTGCTCAGTAAGTGGGGATCGTCGTATACTTCATACCAGTCAGAAAGACTCCTAAGCTTTTGAATGATTTCAATTGGACTTAGTGGATCCCTATCACTTAGTGGACTCCTATTACTTAGTTTACTCCTACTACTTAGGGAACTCCTCTCACTTAGTTTACTCCTACTACTTAGTTTACTCCTACTACTTAGTGGATTCCTTCTATGTTGCGCTTGAGCTTTCACTATTTCCAGAATTTGCTCCATAGAATGCTTCCCCCACACCAGAGGCGCTTGATCCTCCGGAACTTGCTCGAGGATATATTTGCACAACGAAGTCCATGATTTGAAAAAGGATAGGTTGAGTTGCGTGTCTTCAAATTCTGGGAAGATCCTTCTTAAGGCCCGGGGCGCTCCCTTGCTCAATAGGCCCACTTCCAAAAGAATGCCCACATAAAAGCGGTTGCCTTTATCAACGTGATGTCCGTGAGCAACTAGAATGCTTGTCACCTGGAGCTTCTCGTTGATTCTGGGAATGATTTCTGCTTTACCAACTCGACTCCTTAGTGCAGTTGACTCGGTTACGGCGAGTGTAAGTTGAAGCAGTAAATATCTTCTGCGATTGCTGCTATAAGTTGTTAACGGAACCTGATTCACTATCATAGGCTGATAGCTATACCGATAGACCAACTCCCCTCTTTCTTACCTTTTATATATTCTCAATCAAACGAAAATGAACGAGAAATACGATTGAAAACACTCTCCAAAATGAGGAAATGGAGGTACTCTCTAAGAAAATACCACTAGAATGGGGAGAGATACTCCATCTAATGGAGAGGACAGAGATACAATATCAGAGAGATACAATATCAGAAAACTACCCAAGGAGATTGAGGGTAAGGGGGGAACTATCTATGCGTCCCTCCCGTAAAAGAATCGATGCCTATTGTCACCAAAAGAATCGATGCCTATTGTCACCAATGGAAAATGTAGAGAAAGAGAAAGAGCAGTGAGCGTATCCAAAATCAAGAGAAAAGCTTTGCCGAAACCCAGAAAAACCATCAAATCCCAGCCAAGTCACTACTAGACAAGTAACTACTAATGTTACGCGTCAGCGAGCTAAAAGGCGCGGCAGTGCCGCTAGTTCTCACACGAAATCAAAGATCTGAGAAAAACCAGAAAAGAAAAGATCTGGCCAAGACACTATTAATGACCAAGTCTACAAAGGCAACGAAAGCAAGAAACTCCATTAATATATGTTATATGTTAATTAGGCTATTACCAAGTCCACCAAGCAGTGCTACTAACAACAGGACTAGGACAACAGCTACTCGGACTTAAACCGGTGCTAACAAGAATACAACATTGCCTAGCGACTTACAACTACTAATAATACCACCAGAACCAGTGCACTAACAACAAGCCTGAGGCATTACTACACAAGATCAGAATTGTGGTGAGGCCGAACAACTACTATATTTCCCTAGTTAAATATAGTTTCTTTAATAATAACAGAGATTTTTCTCTGGGACAAGTAACTACTAATGTGTAGCGGCAGTGCAGTGCTACTGAGTGTCTACTTAGTGAGTATATGAGAAATATGAGTAGTTTTTCCTTCTTTTCTCATTTCTTTGATTCCAATATTGGTGTCTTGGCTCTGACCTTCTTTCTGACCTCTACTCCCTGGTTGAATTCTGATATTGACTACCGAGCAGCTTTCTTATCTACCTCGCCTCTGGACTAGCTTGACTACCTCGACTCACCTTACTTAAGAACCAGAACTTTACCACTACAGGGCACCCACGTCCAATAGATTTCCTGTCTTTTCTCTGCTTCCGAAAGGCGAAGGGATTTCACCTATGATCTGATCAGTGGTCTCAACAAGAAAATTCCTAAATCGAAATTAGTCAAACAAGAAGAAATCATACAATAGATTGAAATTGAGAAAGATTCACTATGAGATAAGATATATATATATGGATTGATTCACGAGAGATAAGATATATATATATTGATTGATTGACACTTATATTCTATTTCTTAGTGGTAGATAGTTGGCATGCTCGTAAATTCCTTAGTGTTAGATAGTTGGCATGCTCGTAAAGAGAGGTGTCGGTGTCAGGTTAGCGTTCATAAGCCCATATTTGTTTATCTAAAACAGATGCCCTATAAGATAGACAGACTGCCGGGCAGATAGAAAGAAGCAAACCGAGTAGTAGGAAAAAAGAAGTTGTTGTTCGATTGTAAGGTGAGGAAGAGATATCCGGAGTTGGAGAAGAAGAAAGATCATCAGCCGGGGAAGCTTTTCTTTAGTAAAGCAAGGGCCAGGTAAGAAAGGTAGCTAGCTCTAAGTCTTCAAGGGAAGTTGAGTGTTCAAGTCTGGTTTTTGGGAGTTACGTAGGCAGTCCGGGTTAAGCAATGAGAAAAGAGAGAAAAAGTACTGGCACTAGGTAGGCGCGTACGGATAGTTCTTGTTGCGCGTTAGTCTAATTGGTAGTCCAGAGTCCAGAGCTATAACAGTCTTTGTATCAAGAGGTGGAGGAGCAATAGGAAGTCTGCTGAGCTATAAAGTGAGAATGAAGAAAAAAGAGAAAAACAAGAGCTTAACTAGTTCCCTTGACAATAGGTACCGCTCCTATAAGATAGAATAGAAATAAGAATTAGTTGACTTAGCTACCGGGTATCTCGGGCTTAGGTCGACAAGGGAAGTGGAGGGTGCAAGGAAAGCAGTGCTTCGATTCTATTCTTTATACGATGGATTTCCAGTTCTAAAGTAAGCATCAAACTATTCTTCAAGTCTTGTTTCGGGTGCTTGAGAAGTCTAGGCAATTCAATCAGTGTCGAGTGCTTGTGGGCCGGGTTAGGAAGAATTCATGGAATGATTTGGAAGACATAGCTCGGAGGGGACTCTCAATCTGGTGTTACAAAACAAGCAAGAGCAGGAGTGGTCTAGGTCGAGCAACTACTAGGAATCCTATATCCTCTAATAAGAGAAATAATTAATCAAGTCTATCTTCTAAAAAGCGGATCAAACTCAGTTACAAGAGAAGAAGCTGTTAGGTCGGCAAGGGGTAATCCAACAGAGGTCGGCAAGGCGAAATTAGGACTTGTTCCTGACTGGACTGTTACTAACGCCAACAAAGAAAGATTCCACAATTGACTTAAGGGCGGGGACTGGCTATTCAAAAGCATCTGATCTCGTAGACCTTCCTAGCACCAAAAGAGTAGGAGCACCCACAAGAGATTTATCTGTCCCCTTAAGGAAGAGGTCAGCGGGAAGTAGAGAAGCTAGTGCAAGGGCCAGGCCGGGAGAATACAGTCTCAATTGGCACTCCGGGAATAACCGATAGCCGGTGAACACAGGACTACGAAACTACTTGGACTACTACTAGTTTGGGCTGTAAACCCGGGAAGAATGGATTGAGGGGCACCTACCAAGACTATAAACTGGAATCTATCAGCTAGGCACCTACCGGGCAACGCTCCTCCGCTATTAATAGGGTTAACTCAGGACAAAGTAAGCTGCTATCGGTTCAGAAAGGAGAGTGGAATACAGAGTAGGTAGTAGCGACCAGGCCAGTTCCCGTAGACAGTTAAGTCGATGAGGTGAATGAGCGGACCTGCCGCGGCTACGTTAGTATAAGCTTACCTCGTAAACTTTTCATAGAAATTGAGCGATCTAGTAGTGACTTTTGGGGTACGTCTCAAAATACGGGGGTTGATGCACTTGCTGAGCTATCAAGAATTCCTCCTTTGATACAGCTGAAGATCCCGATCGATCCTACTTATGGTTGAGGCAAGCAATCTGAAATTAGAGTCTTTTTTATAGTAACCAGAGGAGAGGCCCTTATAGTCTGTTTCGGGAAGCAGTTAGGTATCAAGGAGCGCAAGATATAGATTCAATGAGTACTTGAGAGTGGAGTGGAAAATACCTTAGGACTTGATAGTGAATTGAGTTCCAACAAGTGAAGTAGCACCCCGAACTAAAGAAGAGAAGGGCCAAGCAACAGTACTAGAGCAAGAGTTAGATTAGCCTCATTCAGTTAGATGAGCAAGAGGTAAAAGAGCCTGAGATGTGGGATAAGAGGTATTGAAGCCAGCTGCTTGTTGAAATAAGTATGAGTTTACAGAGGAGAGGCCCTTATTGTATGTAAGTTGGTAAGCTATTCCACTGGTAGTTCCAGAGAGTACTATCTTTTGACTACCCAAGTAAGTAAACTAAGTCAGTAAACTACCCTTGCCCAATAAAAGTAAGTAAACCAGCCTGCCCTCGTATTGGAATGAAGAGTTGGTTTCCAGACCCTTACCTTCTTAAAGTAGTAGTGCAGTAAAGATCCGTTTCTTAATCCAGTACTGGTGCGCGGGGTAAGGAGGGCAATCCGAAGCTATAGAAGGAAAGTAGCTCGGGCTAAAGTAAGCTTCAAAAGGATATGGTTAAGAAAGTGGAGTGATAGTGGAAGTGAGCCTACCTTTAAGGATTGCTAGTATCGGTTTTTATTAGGGTTAGGGTTTCAAATGAGCTAGAACTAGAATACCTTAGGTAGGAAGGAACTGGCACCGAGAAAACCCTCTAGCTTGTTCGGTGCTCTAGCTCGTAGGGTGCGAGGAAAGTTCACTATACTAAAGAATGAGCAGTGCTTGTAAAGTAGACATCAACTCGAGAATCTGCTGTGCTTGTTAAGTCTAAGAGATCAGGATCCGGTCGCGTATCAAGATCAGAGGCCAAAGCTTCAGCAGGATAAGTTACTAGCTTGCTTTGAAGCGGGAAGGGAAGAAAGAAGATATTCTGAATTGTAACCCAAGAGTGGAACGGGGGAGTCAATCAAGGGGAGTTTCGGTTGCAAGTACTTTTCTTGTTGAAGACCGAGTTGAATCAGTAGTAGGCTTGAAGCACCTTCATTTGTTTAATACCGGTAGTCCAGGTTTCCAGCCCCAAGTATGGTCTAGTTTCATCAGTGAGAGTTTAGGTCGGATCGGAGTGGGAATGGAGTAGCTCCTTAAGCTAGTGTCTATCATCCGCTCCTGTTCGAGTGTAAGTTGAAGACCTTAGAAGATATTAGCTAGTGCAGAGTATCAGACTGGAGAAGATATTCAGTATGGAGTCGGGCCAAGTCACTCAGGTGTCTGTATTGAGTGAAACCCATTGCTTTTTGAGTCCTAATTGAGTCTGTTTCAGGACTTAGCGCATCAAAGCCTGTACGGGATCTTGAGTATGGACCTGATTGATCCTGTTCTTGTTCGTGTTACGCGGCAGTCCCTTCTTCTGCTGTTCTGGTTCTCAAGTAAGGGTGTTCTAAAGTAAGGGTAAGGCTCGGATAGGCTGGTTTACTTACTTAGTTGACTTACTTGTTAGGGTAGTAAAAAGAGAAACCTCATGTAGTTACTTGGCTCATAGCCATATGTATAGGACCGGTAAGTCAACTCAATTCTTAGAGTAGGGAGCACAGGGTTCAATGAATTGGAGTTCAAAGAGACGAGGTGAAGTTTACAGCAAGTATAGTTGAGGGTGTCAGTACTGTTATTGTAAGTAGTGAGGCCAAGCGTATACTGGAGCAAGAGCCAGAGGTATTGTTGCCCTAGGTAAGAGTTCGGGTCGGGTGCGAGTAAAGAGCTGTTCCTGATCCTGATACGGATACAGATAAGGCTTATGATCTCGTTGACTTGGCTTGGAGGCGGTCGAGTTTCATCCGAGATGTCATCCAATAATAAGATAATATAGAATGTTGATATTGGTTTCTTCTACTTTGTGTGTATAGTGTGTGTATAGTGGAAATGAAAGTAGTTTCTCAGTTGGGCAAGCTTATACTAATGGCCAAGACACTACTGAGGAATGGAATTGACTATTGGATTTACTGGTGGAATTCTTTGTTTAATGTGATAGATCTAGCGCACTAAGTAGAAATCTATACTAAGGGAGTTGGGGCTAGACAGGATCTGAACCATTGCAAGTCCTTTGGGGGGGCTTTGAAGCAAGGTATTAGTAAGTAGGTATTAATAAGTATAATAAGAGTCCTGGGCTAGTGGTTTTGCATATAATTCCTGAGGAAACTTAATTAATTGAATTAAAGAATTGTCACTCATACCAATTACTTAAGGGCATTATCCGTTGCTTGACGAATAGCAAAATAAGTCTTCATTTGGAGCTATGGGCTTACTTGCCTTTCTTTTTTTCTATCTTTTATTGGTATTCTCTTTTGTTGCATATTGGAATGTGTTTTCTCATATTAGATTTATATTCCTATTTTTGAGTATTTGATTAGATAAACTAGGGCTAACAGGACACACTCAATGGAAACAAGTAACTCAACTCATACCGATAAGACCACCAAACTACTATTAGACAAGTATTCATATAGGAATTACACTCACCAAGCAACTGGGAATTAACCCAACAAGCGACTACTAGACTTACTGCAACTCTGAGATCCTATACCGACTTAATAGAAGGGCTTATACTACTTATTCCACTATCAGAGAATTGGGCATAGCTCTCTCATTCTGACATTAACTACTGAGTTGCCCTAGATGCGGTAACTAACTTCGACTACCTATTACTTCTTGCTCCTCTCTTAGAACTTATATGCTACCTATTACCTAAGTCAACTATACCTCAGGCTACAAATACTGTTATGACTCTGGGCTACTACTGGGGGCTTTGAGGCTTCCACTCACTATAGGTAGGCTGACTCGCTGGCTTAAGGCTTCCACTTACGGGTTTCATTCTTAGACCCCGGAGCTACAGGCTGCCTTCTCTACTTAAGGCTTCTACTAGGTGGTTTAAGGCTTACTACTTACCTGGTGGTTTCAGTCTGATCTTAGCCCTAGAGCAACTGAGTGCAATTCCTTACTTCCTTACGACACGACTAGCTGACCGAGTCTTAAGCACCAGTATCAGGCTTGGGCTCTTTAGCTCCATTCTCCCACCGACCAGTTGCATTCTCTAACTACTCAGCTTCATTCTACCCCGCATCAGCTCCGTCCTATGCCTACCTGGTCTCATTCTGATTAGGAGCAGTTTGAGTTTGTCGGCCCTGTTTCAGTCTGATCTTAGTCAGCTCCATTCTTAGTTGTCCTAGCTCCATTCCGAGCAGTACTACCTGGCCTGGCCTATCCTTCTGACGGAACTGCTTCCCACTAAAGTGATTGCTCTGGACTACTCACTCTGGATGTCCCTATTAATACTAAGAATAGGGGCTAATACTTAGAATACAAATACAGGTCTTCTACTCCTGATATCCCTTACCAAGTAGTAAACAAAGAATTCAACTAGACACTCTAAACTCAACTTGAAACTGAACCTCGACCTGGAACAGGCAATTCTCCAGGCCAAGCTACTCCTAGATGCGGCATATTGGTTATATGAAGAGTTAGGCAATAGCAGCAGTGGAATAAGGATAGTTAGGCAATAGCAGCAGTGGAATAAGGATAAGATACGGCATCAGGAGAGGGAGCAACATAAGATGCTGGATCAGAGTATAAAGCATAAGCGGGATCGGGATATCCGGAGCAAGTTGTGTTGTTATAATCAAATAAGAAACACCGGCACCAGAGTTAAGGTATTCAATGAAATACTGGTACCATTGCTTCCCTCTTTCTAAACTTTCTCTTTAATAATAATAAGAAGATCTTTCTCAACGCTATTATCCTTAATAAGATAATCATGAATTCAGTAGGCTTTCCTCTACTTAGTCAGTACTGAATAGATACATAATAAAGATGTCGACTTTTCTGGATTATTTATGATTTGTGATTTCTTTTCATTTCTTCCAAGTCAGTAAACAAAGTCAGTAAACCAGCCTATCTGAACAAGCAAGAAAGAACTTACTATAAGGGCCACCACCCTATCCAACCCGCACACTACTCATGTGTCGCGGCAGAGCCGCTAGTCAATTCGGGAATTCCACAACTACCCGACCCCTTATGAGTGTTAACCCTGACCCGACCTCCTTTCTTTTGTTTTAGCACCCGACCTCTCCACTTCCTCTTTGGACTCTGGCTCATCTCAGAAACTATGGCTATCATCTAATCTCTTTGAACTCAGGCTAATCTACCTATGGCAACAGGCAATCTCTCTTCTCTGTCAACTAACAACTCCAGTTCTGGTTTCTGTCTAAACTCACCACTAATAGTTTCATTAAGATAAGAATTAGACCTATATTGCCTCGCCTCAAAGCTGATACTTTATGCATTTCCAATCAGTCTTCCCTTACTTCTAGTCTTGCTGGAGCTGGATATGGCTCAGAAGCTAGAACAGGATCAGCTCTAACAGCTTACTTGACTTACTCTAACAGCTTACTTGACTTACTTTCGCACTCTCGCCCCTCCACTCAGGCTATAGTAGTTAAGGTTTGATTCTTATCTTAGCGCTAGGGCATCTCTGTTACTGACTAGTTCAATTCTGAAATCCCTACTTTCCACTCTCACAGGCAATGAATAAGCTTTAGATCCTAGACCACTTAGCCCCCTGCAGAAGTAAAGGATTCTTACCGGCACCCGGGCAAGCTAGTACTAACGACCAAGTTTGAACTCCAAAAAACTGTACTTGGTAATGACTTGAGGAAACAGGACTACTACTACTGGGATGCAACAAGAACTTTACCACTACCCTCGCATCAAAGCAATGAGCACCAAGTCCTTTGTTCGTGAGCTAAGTAAATGCTATAGTCGGGAGTTAAGCGCAAGTCCTTTCTTAGATGGAACTAAGTAAATACCAAGTTCTGATATTGTTCCTACTGAAGATACTTATCTAGCTTCGGCTTTAGCTCCATATTCTATACTTCACCTTACTTATCTAATTACTTATTTGATACTAACCTTTGTGTCCTTTGATTTAGTCTATACTTCACCTTACTCATCTAATTACCTATTTGATACTAACCTGATTCTGTTTATGCTCCCAGAAGTGGAAAAGCAAGTTCGGTATGCTTGGGGCGAAAGGAAGGAATCCATTAGTTGGAAAGGAAAGGTGTTGACCAAAGAGACAAACTCTCCTAAAAACCGCTCCGTCAACTCGCTCACTAGCACCCGGACCATGAGTCAAGAATTAATACACCTTGACCCCGAGAGAGGAGATTCAATTAATTCCTGTTTGACAAGGCGCTAACGGATAAAGTCGGTAATGAACTAGCAACGGGCGCTAAGCTTCAAGATGTTCACAAATCGGATATTGTGGTACCCCATTGGTGAGTAAGAAGCCTGAAGTTCTTATCTTTGCGCAGAAGCCCCCAATACGGGATTCTTTCTTGCCCCAATATATATATATATTTCCGTCTAACTCGTATTGAATCTGTAACAAGACTTTAATATAGATTCCCACAAAAGAGGAGTTGACCCTAGGTTAAAGGATGCAAAAAGGTCTTATCCACAGCTTTACCCTAACCTTGATTATTATCTTATCAAGCGGACTTCAGTATAGTATCTTTCCATTCAAGTCTTTGTCTACGGGATGCAACTTTCATCCTTCCTAAGCGCTTAAGGCAATAAAGAAGTATATTATATAGCCCACGCCACTACACTATAACACAAAACTCTAAAGAATAAAGTAAGGGTTCAGGTCATAATCAATTCATTATTAAGATAGCACAGGTGTCCAGTTCCAGTTTGAAAGGTAGGCTCACAATTGTCTTATTCTATTTCTATCTAATCCGCTAGCAATTATTATAAGGGCCTGTCTCTTTTAGTCTTATACTTACTTACTTGTCTTACTTGTCTGATTCTTATACTAATACTTACACCTCTCCTCCGGCTCCCGAACACATCGAAAGTCATAAATACATTATAACTCATACATTCCAACTCGTTATGTAGATGAGAAAGCAGCTCAGTAGTCAATATTAGAATGCAACCGGGGATAGGATCGTTGTAGTCCTGTTCGAGGTAAGCTTGAGGCGAGGTCGGTTCGGGTGTTCCTGTTAATAAGTGAGGGAAGGGGCTAATTGCGGTAACACCGATCAGACTAAAACCAAGGAGTGGCAGAATAGAGCTGGCAAGTGTAAGGATGAGACAGGGGAGTCAGAGAATGCAGCTCGGGTGTCTAAGCCTGAAACCGGTGAGTCAAAGAATTAGTCACACTCTATGAATTAGTCACAACCAGAATGCACCTAAGGAGTGACAGAATAGAACTAGGGCTGGCAAGGCTAAGCACCGTTAGGGGATCTCTAAGACTTAATATAGTAACAACAAGACTTATGCGGTGCCTACTCGGACTGGATGCTAGGGTATACTCAGACTATAACGGTGTCTACCAAGCCTTCCTCGTTGCTTTTGAGCCCGACTTCCGGTATTCTTTTCACTACTATTTTCTTATTCTACTTGTATTGATATGTATTGATATATATCTTGATCTTTCTTTTCTCATTTTTCATTATAAGAGAATAGAATCTCATTGGCACTTAGGAAACTCTCTTCTGCTCTGTTATTGTATTGATAACTACAACCCCCTTGATAACAGCCTGTCCTGACTTTATCTAATTCTTCCAATTCCTGCTTGAATGCTTTCAGCACTATCCATAATCTGTTATTATTAAGGATAATAGCGTTGAGAAAGATCTTCTGCCGGGCCCCAGGTGTTAAGAATACAGAGCGCAGGTAATTCTAGAATCAGAGGTTAACTTCAGCGGGTAAGTCCCAAGTCAGAGGTCAGCAGCACGACGTTCTTTTAAAGGAGAGTTTGGGGTTGGGGTCTAGTAGTAGCTTGTCTCGGTTGCCTTTGTAGTCGTGTCTTGGCTGTGATTTGTGATTTCTCATTGATTGGGGACTCCTGCCGCTACACATTAACAGTGTCTTGGTGGTTGGTTAAATCATTTCTCAAATATGCAAATAATTGATAAAAAAGTGACATAAAAAGGAAATCGATCCTGTACACACTCAGTACTGAAATAGTAGCTTTAAACATAGACGAAGAAAAAGGATTCTCTCTCTTACCTAGCGCCCTACCTCTCTTTCAAAGGTATTTATTCTCTGATAACTCCTATTACTTCTTCTCCTCTGAACGACTACTGATTGAGCTGAGCCTCTGTCTCTTATCCGATACCGTAGTTAACAAATAAAGTTAGGGCTCTTATCTCATCTAACTCAGCTAGCTAATCTCACTCTGTCCACTAAGTAAGTCAACCACCCGACCCGAACTAACTCTCCCCCTCGGTCTTCAACCAGAACAGAACAGTACTACCGGTCTTCACCTCTCACTCGAACAGCTTTCCACTTATGCTCTTTGAACTAAGGTCTGGCTCCTAGTAGTTACTCGCCTGCTTGGCTCTGCCCCGACCTCTACTTGTGTTGAACCGACAGCAAAGACATCTGACTTTATCACTGGAACTTCATCTGGCTATGATACTGCTTTACCTGCCCTCGTATTGGAATTCCACAAGTAAATAAACCACCGCACCCCTAGTCACTTCTTTCAACAAAAGCCCAGCATGAGAACCCGCTCCCCTGTAAACAAATACAGATGAAAGTCAAACACCCGAACCGACCTCGACTTGGACCACACCTCGCTTCAAAGCTAGTAAGATAGTATGTCCGCCCCTCTCTCTCCTCTGTAAACTAATGCTCTTTCTTTTCACTCTTGCTTGGCTCTATCTCCTCTGTTAACAAAGACAGATGCAACAAGAACAGGAGCAGTCACAGAATGGATGGAATCTCTCTCCTATTGCAACTAAGACTTCCTCGACTCTGGACTAGAGCATCTCTGATACCGGAATGAGGCTTATCTAACTCAGGCTACAAATACTTCTTGAAAGAGCTATACCTACTTAATATAAGGGCTCTTGCTACTAATCCAGTTATGGCTCTTCTGGACTACTCGTATACTAAGTGAAAGCCTTATTGTATCCCGAACATACCTCCTCAGTGAAAGCCTTATTGTATCCCGAACCTATCTCGACTCTGGTATGGGGATGATAGCAATTCTTTACTTACTGGTCAGTACTTCTATCTCCTCCCTTCTGGTCTACCCGGCCAGTACTCTCTTCTTTAGTTCACTACCGATGAGTCAACTCACAACTCCTCTTCTCTGGCTCCCCTGGATTTCCTTCCCGCTTCATAATCACCTAACCTACTTGTTTGACCTGTATAGGTAGGGCCTGGACTACTACTAGTTTGGGATGAAACTAGAACACTGCCGCTCTTAACTAGAAAACGAACTACTTTCATAGGTGACCAAGCCTGCCTTACAGTGTTTATTCAGTCTGCTGCTCCTTGGATTGAAGTTAGACTCTTCACCTCTAAGACTTATTACTTAGGGAAGCAACCTCGAAACACATGATTCAACTAAGTAGTATAGGAATGCAGGTCAATAGTATAGGCATGCAGGTGGCAATACAGAATGAAACCATAAAGTAAGCATGAGAAGGCGCACCCAAGGATAAGAATTATCAAAATGCTAACAATAAGTTAACTAACTTCCAAATCAGAATGCCCCTGGGCGGGAATAAGAATAGGGCTAGTTGTGTAGTTAGTGCAGGAGCACATCTCCTGTATAGTATGTGGTACAGTGGTAAGGAATACAGAATTGAACTAAATAGTCGAATAATGAAACTACTCATAAGGAATCGAACCCATACTAATATAATCATAAAACAAAGAATCTACCTAATGCTTCCACAATACTTTATCTTCATGGAACTAACTAACAAAAAGAAAGGCTGGAATGACTACCAGAAAGAGAAAGATACAATACCTAGGGGAACTAATGGACTTAAATACATAGTAAAGGCAGGATAGGTGGTCCACCAACCTTACAAGAACAATAAGACCAATAGTACAAATAAACAATGAAAGAAAGGAGTCAATAAGAAGAATTGCACTTTCACTGAAGAAGTAGACTACGACTAGTAAGAAGAAACCCATCAAGTAAGGGTACCATGCCAAGTAAAGGGAGACCCGCCCCAGCCAACAATAATACTAATATAGAGCCCTAAGACGTCGAGTGGGTAGTGGTACGATATAGGGCAGGAGAGTATGAGTCCCAACAGAGAGAGTCTGATCTAGACCAGTAGAAGACTTCTTTTAGTATAAGTAAGAGCATAGCGCATCCAGCAATAGACTAAATAGTAGTTTGTAGTAAGAGGAATCTAGTTTCAAGTTGAGTTTCGGGTGTTGAAGAAGTGGTAGTTGACAGAGCCAGAGAGGGCAGGGTAGGCTTGGTCGTTAGTAGCAAAACAGTACTGCCGCGGAACGCGAATACATAGCTTGTTTATAACTTGTTATGACATATCTATGCTGCTGCTGCCGCGCAGCGGCTTACGCCGTTGCTTTGCCCTTGGCGTCTAGTAGTGACTTGGCCCCCGAACAGAGAAATAAGAATAAGCCAGAACAGGGACAGGGTCAATCCATAGTCTAGGCGCAATCCATCCCTAGTATCATCCGGTTTCTTTAATAATAACAGATATTTGGATAGCTATTTTCTCCTACATAACGTGTACTGAGTTGGTACATGATAAATAAGAGTTTTCTAGTGTCTTGGCCCTTCCTGGACCGATCCAATCCAATCCTATTATCTACTGAGAATTCCTTCACAATGATAAATAGAACACCGGATAGATCATTCAATGGCAATGGCGAAGAGTTCTCCTAAGGGCGGGCTGGGTGAGATAAAGCGTCCTTAGCAAACTACAGCATCAAAGAAAAAACCGCTTAGCCCTGCTTAGTAAAGTGAGGCGAGGTGGGCTGGCTACGATTCAATTGGAAGTAGGGTAACAAGATTCGTTAATGCACCATCTTCCAAAGCGGGATCCTCTGTTTTTTCCAGAAAAGGTCCCGTCCCATCCTTCAATATCATGATTGGGTCGACTTCGTTTAAGTGAAGTTACTGACTTTCATAATTTCTGGAATATGGAACTTCCCCTTTGTACTTGAACTACATTATGGAATATGAAGAACCCCTATACTGGTCCAGACTTCTTAATGGTTGCAAGATAAGTTCCAGTCTCGTATGGAGCGGGTGCGTTAGTGAGAAAGCTTTTTGTACCTTAAGATCATCTCTGTCGGTCCTTAAGATCATCTCTGTCGGTTAAGTCAGCGGGAAGTCAAGGTTCGTAAAGGGAAAGTTCAGTGAAGAGTCGAGCAAGACAGATCTTTATTAGTTTAGTTTGAGCGCCAAACAACTACTAATGTTGCTTGGCCCTTACGAGCGAGGTATCTTCATAAACACCCGATCCAGCATCAGATCTTTCAACTCCAAAGTGAGAATTGAGAGAAAGAGAACGAAGTGTTACCCGCTTGCTTCACAAAGCCTTTCGATCTAGTGATTGTTTCCGATCCGAGCCATAAGTCTTTGTCCTGTGTTCGTGAGAGGGAGAGGTGATTGTCCTGTCCGGGGTGGTCAATAAAGTGAAATATACTAAAGAATTTGCTGTGCGAGGAAAGTATTCGGTGGATTAGAGCCCTGTTCCTGTTCGAGTGTGAGTGGAAGACCTGATATCCCTCTCTTGCTCTTTCTTCTTTTATTAACCCTTACTCTTGCTCTTTCTTCTTTTATTAACCCTTACTCTTTCTACTTTACCGACCTAGTCGTTGCTTGGCCCATATTACTTTACTTAATCTTATCATTCTTACTGCTTGATACGCCAGAGTATGACTTTCCTGTCCCCCAGGCTGCTTCCCCTAGCTCCTATTCTGACTAACCAGTCGATAAGTCTGTACCTTCCTCCTTACTACCCTTGTGTATGGCTCTATTGTTGGTCTTATAATCCTTGCTTTAATGCTAGTAGTGACTTTGCCCTGTCTCTCATTTCGTATCTCCTTACTCTAGCTCTTAGGCTTAGTTCCAGTTCTTCAGCTACTGATCTATTATTCTATTTGCGGCTAGGTACTATAGTATAGCAGAACTCAATCCGACAAGCAACGGCGTGACACGGACTAAACCCTTTAAGTCAGGATCTAGATCCGTAGCTATAGAGTTCAGGGCAGGCTCAAAAGCTTACATATCACTACCAAACAAGTAAGGCGAAGAAATGAACTACTGATATCAAATCTGACACACTCCCCCACACAAGACACTAGGATTACTTGACTTCGTTTATAAACTAGCACTCGGGTCCATCAGGCATACGCTCATTAGCTACATTCCTTTGACTCTGAAACTCCCTCCTTGCATTATGTATTGATAGCTTTAGTATGAAATAGCGCCCCCACACATGAGGATAACAACTACCGACTTCAAGTCTTTAGTGAAACTAGCAGCCCTTCAATCGTAACTAGACTAGGGGCCTAATAATAAGGATTAATGCGGGAACTCAGGCTTACTACTTTTACTTGCATTTTCTAGCTACTGATCCCAAGGCTCACTTCTCTGTCTATTAGGTCTACCTCTTCCATATGGGAACTAACCTAGAACAACTGCTTCCAATACTTGTTCTCACATGATAAAGAATTGAGCCGAGGCGGGCAATACGGAGTTGATTACTAAAACCAGAGTTTGTAACGACCAAGCACAAGCAAGAATGCACGAAAGGACCTTAGAGTTAGGGCAGTCAGACTTAGTGTCAAGGGGTTCAGGCTAATAGTTATACTAAGCTTGGTGACCCAAGTTAACAAAAGTAAGGCTCTTGAGCAGTAGAGTGAAAATCCAGGAGCTACAGAAAAAAAGGTTGTTGCTCAATTACATCGACCCTAGTTGTGAGTTCCTTTCTGATGTTAGCATTATAGTTGCCTTACTCGTATTAGTATTATAGCATAGGATTCACTGCTCATTATTATTTGTAATATCCAAACTATATCTTTAAGGCTGCCGCGTAACACTCCTTCAGTGGTTGGACTCCTTTTTCCTAGGCGAGTGGAGTCTGTTGGGGCAGTGTTTCAATCTGACAGTTAATAGCTCAATTATGACTTCAGGACTACTTCTTACCCCGCGTATCCACTAGCCATTCTTCTACTATTGAACTTCTACTATTTCGTTTTCTTCTTGACTCTTCTTGGGTATGCTTGCCGGGGCCTTAGTCTTATATCTAATCATCTAATGCTTTAAGTAAGTCTTATATCTAATCATCTAATACTTTAAGTAAGGCTAACACCTCAACAACAATAGACAGACTGGGTCCCGAGGAGTTTGAGTTTTCAACTAACAAGCCAGATCTAGGAGGTCGGGATGACAGAATGAAAGCAGCACATAGGAATGGGAATGAGCATAGAATCTTAATCGGGAATGTATTACTTAAAGGCGCACATAGGGCCAAGTAACTCGCCAAGCAAGAAAGCAAGGCAGGAGGTAAACTAATAAGTAAGCATAAAAGTCAGTGAGTACAGGTTCACAGGCAGCAGTGACAGAATTGGTTACCCAGACAAGGGATTAGAACTCAATCCAGTAGTAACAGAACGGGCATCTAAGGTGGACGAACAGGATGGAGAATCATATCTCGGTATCACAGAACTCAACTCAGTAGTCCTGGTTTGGTAACATACTGGATGCTAACTAATAAGATCAATAATAAAACATAGAATCAAGAAGAAAGGTATGATCTAACGCATCCTAACCACTAACTCGGAAACTAACATTGCTTAATCCAAATCTGACTTGCTTTCTTCAAGGCTTAATTGCCTAACTGGAAAACTGTATCTACCTCGCTTAAGTCTAGCTTCCCTTCCAATTCACCGGTATATTATTGTAAGCAAGCTAACCTCCCTGATAACCTCCTTTTCTTTTCGTTCGACTGAGGTGGAGCAATCCGAACTTTCTTAGGAATATACCTAATTGATGATGTTTTTCTTCCTTTCCTGTGTATACACCTCAATGAACTCATGTGGACTCCGCCCGAGGACAAAATCTCAACCATAAGCTGGAGAGTCGAGATTGCATATAATAAGTGGAACTAACTCGAATAGATATAGTTTTGTGTAGGCTCATTCACTGGTCAGGGGCTAGTACAGCTAAGATGGGTTTCAATTCCCACAGAGCACAAGGGATAAATCAAAGAACCAGCCAACTAAATACTTTCCGTGAGCATAAAACTCCTATATGGTCTTTACCGCTTGCTTGGTGACTTCAACCTCGCCTATCCTCTCGAAGCAGCTCTATGGTTTCAGGTATAACACAGGAGTTCAATTAAGCTTTTTCTCATATGAGGCATTCTACGGCTTATGAAAGTACAAACTTCCCTTTTTCTTTCTAGGCGTTACAATTGTAATGCTTTCAGCACCTTCATTTTCAAGTAGGAACCAAACCTTTATCTTCGTGCTCGATTCCTTGTTAGTGTTTGATTATCTAGGCTGGGAAGAAAGAATAATAGGTGTGTGTTTTGCCCTCAATTAGCTTTCTGACCTACCGCGAATGTTGACCAATGTTGACCAGTTGGTACTTACTTTCTTTCGTTCAGCCCCATATCAAATCGAGACGATGACAACAGCGGTTGCAGAGGTCGACAAACATAGCAGACATCACATGAAATAGGATGTGAGAGGGAAAGCAAGCAAATAGGATGTTAGAGTGAAAGCGGTCAGTTGCCGATGAGAAATCTTCACTTTACACGTCCGACCTCCCATAACATCTTTCAAGGGTGCCGTCTGGGTACCATCATTGGGAAGACTGCGTCATATTTCTCCTGCCTTTCCTGATCTTATGGTCTTTATCCTGACTTTCATCCCCGTACTACTATTAGGGCGCTTACTCCTTATTATGATTCTTAGTTGACTTATTTATTATTCAATTTGGTATTCAGTTGACTTATATTAGAATTGGTTTCGTTTTGTAACTTATCTATTCTCTTATAATAGTTTGATCACTTATCTATTCTATTACAATAGGGTTAGCTTCAACCTACCTATTAGTCTGACTTTAGTAGCTCATTCCTATAGTGGCATAGTAGTAGTTCATTCCTTTATTCCTATCTTGATTCTAATAGTAGCATAGCAGTTGCTTGGCCCGAGTTCCGTGTTCTTATATTAATTTCATGCTTTCCCCGAGCAGAGCAGAGAGATAGGTTTGTTTGGTCAAGTCAGAACCGAGCTAGTGAGTCAAAGTATTGTCTCCGTATCAGTATAAAAGTCAGCAAGGACAGGCTTGTTGGCGCTAGCCCAATTCTAATAGCGGGTAGCTTTGTTCTTGCTACTATCCCAGTAAGTAATAGGTTGAAAGCCTGTTCGAATACTTTCACTTGGAACAGGGTGTGAACCATTAGACTGAAAACGCTGTCAATAAGAAATGCACTGGTACGGGCAAGGTCGATGCGCTAACCAAACCAAAACTAGAGCTGTGAACTTAGCCTTTAGCTACTGACTTGGATTTTGACTATTATCCTTGCTTTGATTCGGACTTCCTGCCTAAACTAGGTATTTAACCCATTAGTATTAGTATCCATATCCAATCTATGAGTCTACCGATCCTGTCTTTAAGGCTTGCTTGTTCGTTTTCATTTACTAGATAAGTAGTCAAAACTGTGCTCACATCCAAATCAGATTCCTACGCTAATCAGGGAGTCGCTGCTGATAAGACTTTCGCTTGTGACTGAGAGGCGGAAGAATGAGATATCAGATAAGAACCCGACACCCGGATCCTATCCTATGTGCTAGTGCTAGCCTGTCCTGGCTTACTTGAATTCCCCTACTCCCTCATATAAGCCTGCGTTGCTTATGGTAATACTTATTCTTCTTACCACATGACTCGCCTTAGTATACTTCTTACCCTATTCTTATTTGTATACTCATTAGTCTACTGTTTTCCATGAGTACCCTGATTATTTGTATTAGTAAACTCTTCTTGGTATCCTGGTCTTCCACTAATATCTTATCTTATACTTAGTAGTTATCCTTGAGTGCAAATCCTTATATTCCTAGTTGGACAGCTCAATTCCTATTATCCGTAGATTTCTTCTTTGTTATTGGTAGTTTGAGTTTGCAGGTGGGGCTAAGAATAAGAAGGGGCAACGCGGAGAGTGAAAACGTAGCTATAGTCTCGTGGGCATTTCAAGGTTCCATTCCAGTACTTAAAGAAGAAAAGTGAGTCGGAGCAGATTAGTAGACAGCAGTCGCAGTCCGCAGTAGGTGCATCCTTGATAACACTGGTTCCATTCTCATACGTTAATACACGACATATTACTCGCCTACTTGACTTGAAAGTGGAGTTCAGACCTATGTCTTTGATTCTGACGTTACTACTAGTGCTAGGTTTACAAGATAGGATAGAATTTCTTTGTTGATAGCCTCATTCTGAGTTTCGAGTTAAGGATTGGATGAAGGAGAGGCAGACCAAGGGATAGGATATTAAGACGAAAAAGCCAGGAATGGTAGTTTTGTAGTTGGGGGTAGAAGGCTCACTTATGTGTTTAGGTCACAACTGCTTTTGAGGTTCATTCTTCGGCTTATTATTCTTAGCCTTACCCCTATATAAGTAAGAGTCCCCCTCTTATCCTTCCACTAGCGTATTTCTTCTTTAATGGTAAGTCCTTGCATTCCTACTTTATTGTTTGAAGTCTTTAGTTGCGTCTTCTCATTCTTTAGGGCTTACTCGCTTGGTTCTTGTGCTACTGAGTTCGATCTTTTGTATTAGATTAGATTAGATTAGAGTCGCTTGGGAGCACTAGTATCATTATTGTACTTCGGTGTCGAGTCTAGGTTCTATGTTCCAGTGGAAAGGTCCTGCCTGCTCGCTCCTGTTCGCTATTGGTATCATTCATTCTTGCTGTTGAGTTGGGTTCCCGAGTTTATTGATCTTGCTTTCTCCTGGCATTTATTCTTATCACTACTACTATTTATTCTTATCACTATGCCTATAATAATAGATATTTGTGTGGCAATATATCATACTCCCTCCCTATGGTTACTCTTACTCTTATACTATTGGAGTGACTTCTTTCTATTATATTGGAAGAAAAGGCGGTCTTCTGCCCTAAGTGAAGAGTTGGCTTAGAGGTGAATGAGTTGGCTTTCCTTATCCAGCGGATTCTCTTGAAACTGAGTCTTCTCTTTTCGATGTCTACTTTCCATCTTCTGCTTAAGATCCTGGTCGGGGTATTACATCTTTGCAGGGAGAGGAGAGAGAGGCTAGGCTCCGATCAACCCTCTGATTCAATAATGACAATAGATTCTATTCAATAGAAAACTCTATTCCCTTCCGATACAACATCTACTGCACCCGAAACAATACTTGAGCCAAGCAACGGGATGAGCAACACTGTAGCTTCTCTTGCTTACTTTCGAGCGGAAACAGCATTTCCTTCCCTACCACTCCAGCCTTTAAGAAGAGAGTTGAAGCCACTGGAGCAACCTATTACCAATATTCTGCATCTATAGGATTTTGACTACTCGGTTAAGCCATTAACTACTCGGTTCGGTTAAGCCAACCATCCTTCGTCTCTCTATTACTTATCTCTCTATTACTTAGATACAATAACTTAACTCTGACTATCTCCTTCCCCGACCTCTTATACTGGCCTTTATGCCCTAAGTACTAAATTAGTATATGCTTGCCTGATAGCAATTCAGAACTTCAAGTCGAGTGTCTAACTCCGGGTATCCCTCTCTTCAACTAACTCATACAGTGACAAGTCTAGGTTTTGGTGAACCAACCCTGTACTCTTTCACCCCTGAACACAGGACAATTCAGTTAGATGAGATGTAACGGTATCGAAGCCAGAGAAGAGGACACCCGATTTCTACTCCTGCCAGTAAGTAGTCAATGCAATTCTTCGGTAGGTGCAAGGAAAGCTTAGAGAATAATCATCATAAGAATCAGAAGGCATAGTAGCCATAGGCAACGAACATAGTTTACTTACTTGACTTACCGGGTATTGTATAAGAATGAACCTGTATTGAACTAATTTCACTAGAGGAAAGAAGTGGAATCGATTGCTGCATACATCAGAAGAGAGTTTACTTAAGTGGTTACTTGGCTTTGACGAAACCCAGGTTTTTTCGTTGCAAATCTGTCTGCTTGCCTTCTGGTCTAGTCGTTGCTTGGCCTCCGCATCTAGTTAAAGAATCAAACTAAGGAGTCAAAGAATGAAGTCAGTGCACCGATTGCC
Organism: Musa acuminata AAA Group; assembly: GCF_036884655.1. Lineage (NCBI taxonomy): Eukaryota > Viridiplantae > Streptophyta > Magnoliopsida > Zingiberales > Musaceae > Musa > Musa acuminata. The sequence continues at coordinate 456,742 of NW_027021310.1, read as the reverse complement.
CGCATTCCCACTACTATATAGGGAGTCCACCGATTGCCCTAAGCTAGTAACTTGTAGTCAGTAACTATAGGCTAGGAGTAAGCCCAGAATCAGAAGTAAGCCCAGAAGAAGGGAGTCAGTTAGTAGGAGAGAGACTCTAGTTATCTACTAGGCCAGTAAGCCCACTACTAGTTATTAGTAAGCCCACCTATTCCCGATGATCTAGTATATGACACTGCGCACACAGGGTATCAGGCTTGCTCGCCTCGCTTTCAGGCTTGGATTCACTAGTATCAGTCTTGTTGGTACTTGTTTCAGCCTTTGACTCCTTAGCTGCAGCCTTGGAAGCACTGGCTCAATTCTGTAACTCTACCTTATTAGCCCAGCTCTGAGTCTTATATACTTACTGGGTTCATTCTGACTTGAAACTATCCCTCTCTGGCTCTGTCAACTAAGTCAGTAACCCAGCCTCAAAAGTCAGTCAACGGGTTTAGCCACTAAGTCACTACTAGCAGCCTATCACCACAGGGTCTTATTCTTGATCCGCCGGTTCCGTATGAAAAAACTGCCCCAAAGTACTATGTTCGATCGTTAGCCTGCTCTCAGTTTCACCACCCTTGCTCTTTAGGTCTTAGTTTGCTGTTTATCAGCCTTAGTTTGCTGTTTATCAGCGCTTCTCGGCTCTCAAATTGCCACTACTTTATCTCATTATGAAACTGACTTATCTCACTCCGATACTATCGAATCTCAATCTGATTCCGCTGTGAAAAGGGATACAACCCATGTAAACAAGGCGATTGCTCTAACACAGGCAATGACACTCAAAAAGGGAATTCACTATTGAACTAAAAGACTGGAACCAAGCCATAAAGAATATAAGTAGTGAGTGGCGCTTACTTCAAGGCTGCCTTTCCCTGCCCTTACTTCCGGCATACTAACTCTTGTCCTAAACTCTATGAAACTAATAGTCGGCTCTTAAACTCATAGCTGGCTCACGAACACAGGAACTTTCCCACTTGCTACTGAGTTTGATTCTGTGACTTATGGGTTTCGTTCTTAGCCTACTTACTTACTGGTCTCATTCTTGGATTTAGTGGTTGTACTCTGCCTAGCACTAGTACCAGTCTGTTAGGCAGTGTTGTAGTCTGTAACTACCTAGGTTTATTCTGATACAAACTACTTGCCTACGACGGTCAATTCTTGGACTACTAAGTTCCATTCTTCTACTTACTACTATAATTCCCCCTTTCCTACTTGCCCACCTATAGCGAGCTTCTGAATCTAACTCTGTCAACTGTGCCTCTTGCCATGGAATCAGTAACTCTCTTTCTCTCCCTAGCCTCAAAGCAGTAGAATCTGCAAACTATCTCTAATCTCCCCCGGTCCGGTCACTTGTTTCATTCGACTAGCGGCCCTGCCCTATCTTGCTCTGTCAACTAACTACTGTAGAAAAGAAAGAAACTACTCGATCGATTCTGCACCCCCTAAATCTATCTCTTATTAACCCCCGACATCTATCTGATCTCGGAGACAACACTCAAATAGGGCATTCAAAAGAAGACTGTTTTATGTCTGATGATCCTTTATGATAAGGTTCGAACTCCACTCTATTCGTATTAGACTATTGATTGCCCCGCCCCTCTGCCTGGCTAGGCTCATTCTGCTGTTTCAACTCATTAGTGACTTTCTTTCTGTCTTTATAATATATAATAAGATTCACCAAGGGGTCAAACTCTAGTTGTACTGCTCCGTGTGAAAGGAGAGTTCGGGTCATCTAACTCAATTTCTTTGATACGCGAATGAGGCTCCTGTCTTTCTCTAGTTGCAAGTAGCTTGGCCTCTATTCCTAGCAGAAGGTCTTCCCCGCCTACCTTTCTTATCGTACCTACCCTGTACAAGTAAGTAAACCACCTCAGGCTAACATGTAAGTAAACAAGCCCGACCCCCTAACTACACAAGCCTAACATGTAAGTCAAAAAGCCCGACCCTGACTTTAGGATTCGGATAATTTATACCGATTCCACTACTCTACTACTAGTTGGAACAGTCAACCCGGATTCAGTTTCTTATCTTTCAACTAGCTAAGCTGTCAACTAATAACTGCATTCGGCTCTCAGCTCATCTCACTCAGGCTTCAAATACAGAATGCACTCTTATCCTTCTCTTGCTTATAAGTAATACTCTTCTCCTTCTCTAGCTTCAGCAAGTCCCAATCTAGTAGTAAGCATCTAGGACTCAGAATCAAACAAGTCAGTAGAAGCCTTAAAGCCAGTATGATCTGGTAGCTCAGGCTGATGCTTATGTGTTCAAGACTTCGACCGGTGCATCTCCGCCTGAAAACAAGGGTAGCGAGACTACACCCAGTACTGATCGGAATGCAGCTGGGTAGTTCGGGCCAAGCTTAGGGATGAGCAACGTTGTATAGAATGAAGAGCGCCAAGCTTATACTGGAATTGATTCATTCACTGCTGATTCTTTAGCCTTAGGCCTCTTATTCTTATCTCGATGGTCCCTTCTTTAGGGCATTAATTCTAAGGGCAACTCTATTCTTTCTATGTGTTTTGTGGAAGCCTGTTAGATCAGTGGAGCAAGATCAGAGGTACCTAGTTTGACTGTTCGCAAACACCTGACTGCCGGCGGGAAAGAGGGAATCTCAGTAGGACTCTCGGGTCTATGTTCTTCAGATAGGAGCGAGCAGGTCTATGTTCTTAAGAAGAAATGCACTATTTGATTGAGCAGAACAAGCTAACCGCCGAAAAGAAGACAACCAGACAGATAAGCCGACAGAGTTCTCTTTCACTTCGTGATCTTGTCGTCTACGAGAATATCCTATTTCAAGTTGAGTATATAACGGGGTGGGTAATCATAATAACTTATATGTGCGGTACAAGAGAGTCGACGAGATCGGATGCTGTGCGAAGTAAGGATTCTCTTTATTCCGCTTTTTCTCCTGTTTCTTCTGGGAATTATTAAGTACTTACTTTGAAGCGAGTTGTGGTCCAAGCATCAAAGTGTTGTGAGGGTGTCGCCTACTAAGCATATCTCTTTAAGGAGCTTATAGGTCAATTCCAGCGAGCTATAGGAACGGCAGGGCCGCTAGTGTTGTGTTCAAGTTCAATTACTGTTGTTGGCGCGCCGTTGCTTGGCCCCTGTTCCGAATTCCTTTCTTAATAGCAGTGGTTCTATTCTTTCCGGTGGGATGAAGTCCGAGAGCATTAGTGCAATCTTAGAAGTGAGTAGACAAAGTATTAGTTCCGAGCTAAGGTCTTAGAGGAAAGTTTACTTAACACCAGCACCACTAGCTCCATAGTTCAGTCAAAAAGTCATCTCGGTTTTGGACCACTTTTCGCTAAGCAAACGACTAATAAATAGCATATAAATCAAATATGATAACTATATTCTAATTCATTTTATTATTAATAAGTTCACAGAATACCCATCCATAAGAATTAAGAAGTAGGGAACCCTAGCATAAGTAAACTCACAAGTCAGAAAGAAAGCAAGTTGCATGAAAGTAAACACCCAAAGTACAGACAGCGGGGCGGGAATACATACTGAGAGGCAGAAGCGCCAGACCTAAAGTAAGGAGAGGCAGACTAAAATAGGTACCCTAACGAGGCAGGCTTGGAAGCAGCGAAGGGAGTTATAAGACTACACCTCAAAAGCAAGAATCTAAGACAGCTGTTTCGGACTAAACCACGAAATACGGAATTGACCCACCGAGTTGTCGACTAAAACATGGAATAAGGGCTGCTTTAGATGGCTCCCAGCAAGTCAGAATTGAAGGTAAAGCGCTAAGCCTGAGCTAAAGTAAGTTAAGCCCGACCCCTATAAGAAATACACTTTCTATATTTGGTTGGCTCCGTCCACTCTACTTACGACTAGCAGCTCTTTCTATGTCCCTTCTTGCTCTGGGCATCCTACCTACTGACTATTATGTGTATCCTACAGACTATTATAAGCTCCTTCTATGTCCCTTCTTCTCGAATCCATATAGATATAGATACACGGATAACATAACCATTTGTACCATCTTAACAGCTCCCTTGCCTTACTTCTTCCTTCCTCTGTGAATTCAATATCTGTGTTTCACCTGCGGGGAAGTTCGTTATTCCTAAAATCAACGTCTACAACGGGACGGCGGCTGACCATCTTTCTTCTCAACTAAAGGAATCTCATGGCACTGAACACATCATAAGACTATCTGATGTGCCGTGTCTTCCCAGGCCGAGATCCGAATTGTCTTTTGCTTTCGTTTGTTAGTCAGTATTGGTTATCCTTTTGGAATGGTTTATCCTGGAATGGTAGCTAGCTAATTCTGTCTGCTATCGAGTAACTAGTAAATGGGATTTGTTAGCTATCAGTATTCGTAAATAAGGAGACACAACGGATATCACTAAAATAGAGACCCATTTCCGATATGGGGGACTCAGATCAAGGAGATCAGATAGACTCCAAGTACTTTCCCTCGTATGGAGAACTAAACTAATCTTATCTACAAAAGAATAATGAAAGGGTTTCCGCTTTTTATCATCCTGGCATCGAGCTATTTTGCAGCCCCTATCACCGTTGTAGAGTTTAACCACACCAAGTGAGACAGGAGAAAGATCTTAAAGCAGTTGAAAGGTAGTCAGCTGCAATTCCATAAAAGTATTCGAGAAAATCAGCTGCGCGGGTGGAATCCCGAGTGGAATCTGTGTTTGTTGGGTCTGCAAGGGCCCAAGCAACAGCCAAGTAACGACTACAAACTGCCAAGCAACGAGGAAAGTCACGACTACTGTGACGCTAAAGGGCTGCTCTTCTGTTGTGCTGTAGCTCCTAGTATACGACCAGACGAGTCACGGGGCAAGTCGACAAGTTCAGAAGCTAGTTCAGAAACAGCCCCGCCTAGCTATTGAGTTCCCCGTCTAGCTATGATGGATCTGGGTAACTTACACCTAGCTATGAAGTTCCCTCTCGCCTACCCCCATAGGTCTAGGTCTACTTCCTTCAGTTGAGTTCGGGGAAGAAGATAGGAGAGTTGATTGCATCCTAAGTGTTTTATCTTCCAAATCGAATAAGAAAATCAAAAAGAGAAAGATTCGAAAGCATAGTTAAGGGTAAGAAGAAGAGGATTCACTGGCTGGGTATAATGGAATAAGTAGCTAACCAACCGGCGTGCCTAGTGCTCCAGTGTTCCTTCTCGTAGAGTACCTATGGAGTGCCTCTAACAGATATGGAGTACCTATGGAGTCCCACCCTATTATTATGTCTGGTTACGCGTTAAGGTAAGGTTGAATATATTGCTTACTATAGTCTTTTCTTTTTCCGACCTCCACTCTACTTTAATAATCTGAGCCGACACTGTAAACTCTCTATGACGCACTCGCTGTTAAAGGCCTTCCTTCTTCCCTGCCGCTTCAGACAGGAACCCACAAGGCGCAACTCATGAATGGAAATGAACTTAGTAGAATAAGGGCACCAAGCTACCTATATCTTTTGTTACCGTAACAACAGGTGTAGTTGACAAGCGCACAGTTTCTTTTACAGCTGAAGATCCCCAAGGACTAATTGTGCCGCTTTAGCAAATAGGTTTTCTTCATGTGTGTGTTGGTGCTCTAGCTCTAACTCTAAGTCGGGCCTGCTCTTGCTTGTATCAATAGAAGAACGACTCTATACTCTCTTTTGACAGTACCGATGCTATTACTGAGCTGCTTTGGAACCAATTATGAAATTCGAATATTAGAATACAGTATCCCGGGCATAACTCTAATACATTGATAAGGCGAGAAAGACTTGATAAGACTGTAGCGGCAGTGTCCCCATCGTCAATAAATCCCTGCTCGTTGTTGGTTGACAGTATTGATAAGGGCCGCCAAGACGACAAGTCACTACAAACGGCCAAGCGCCAAGCAACGCCCTATTCTATGTCCCCACAGGCAAGCAAAGAAGGACAGGTTACTGACTATTTTTGCTAGTGCTCCTAGACCTTATTTCTATTAGTGGATGATCGTACCTGGAGTAACAGAACTCTAAACTATTAATTAAGCTCATCAGTAGCGGGGGACTAAGTTGGAATTGAAGAAAGGAAACCGAGCCTAGTAGACCAGAGTGCTTGTTTTAAAGCAATAGGGCAAGGTTCCATTCCAGTATTTCATTAAATAAGAAAAGTAAGCTAGGTTAGAACAATAAGCAAAAGTAGCAGTCTCATCAGCAATAGTTGGTTTCCCAGTTGACGAGGTAAGTCTATAAGGCATAGTGGAATTACTGGTTTCTCGTTTCAGTATTATCTGGCAGTTTGGCAGCCTTGGCTACAGTAAGGTAAGTTTTCAAATGAGCAAGTCAGCTTTGAGGTCAGCAGTTAAGGCGAACACAGGACTTGTGCTTAAAGGTCAGTGCATTCGTGAGAGCAGCTTGATTACATTCTTTCTTAACTTGGAGGAGAGGCCGGGGCAGACTTACTTACAGGCTTTTAAGCGAGGTAAAGTGTGGAGAGGGGTTTTTCCGTTCTTGGTGAGGAAGCAGAGGATGTGAAGTCAACTCGATCAGATGCTTTCTCCGGTGGTGTAAGTTGGAAGGAAAGGTGCTAAGAGCCTAATTCCAGTCTATGCTTATGGAGTGAGGGCAATCTTCATAACAAAATACCCAAGATGGATGGAATTATTAGTGGACTTTTAAGAATCAGACAGTACAGGTCCAGGCCCAACTGACAGCGCTGTGTTATCATTTACTCAAGAAGAAGCCTCATCTCATCTAGCTCTTTTGCGCGGCAGCCTGCTTAGTTTGTGTAGCACCGTCTATCCGTTCCTTGGTGAACCAAACCACTGTTGCTAGGACCGATGCTGGGCAGTTACAGACTCAAACCACTAACAATCAGACTGATACAAGTGAGGGCAAGGCTGATACCAGCGCTGCCCCAGACTGATCTAAGGCATAACCAGACTTCAAGCACTGATACTCGGGCTCCAACCAGTGCATTTAGAGGAGTAAGATCAGAAAGAATGAAACCTGTAAGTATAGCTACTAAGATAAGGCCAAGCAAAAGAATATCTTACCTATGACCAGAAAACCAAGAGACAGAGAATTAAACCAGTGAGTCCCGGACTAACGCTTTTAACTCGCTACCGTTTAACTCGCTACCGCTTTTCAGCTCGCTGACGCGCCTTTTAGCTCGCTGACGCTCTTTTAGCTCGCTACCGCGCCTAGATCGGCTTGGCGAACACAGGAATTGCGGTAAGTCTGGTAGTTACTGAATCAACCCAGTGCATCAAAGACTGATACCGGTGCTACTTATACTATACCATGGGGGATTTGCGGTAAATAAGATATATTCCTAAGCAAAGGGCGAATTGCGGTAAGTTACCCATATAGTAGCAACGGGGCTATTTGCGGTAAATACAAATATATGAGATAGGTGCGGCGCTGCGGTAAGTGAGATGAATTCTAGATCTTATACCAATTGCGGCGCTGCGGTAACTAACCTATAAATACTGGATGCGGCGGTGCGGTAAGCTAGTTAACTGATTCTTAAAAGAGTAAATTGCGGTAACCATATTCATTCTGTTATTGTAGGTGCGGCGCTGCGGTAAGTCCTTTTCATTCTTATATTCATTAAGTGGGGGGAATTGCGGTAAGACAGATCAGAATTAGATTAATGAGGGATTTGCGGTAACTCTATTGATGGGGGATTTGTGGTAACACCGATCAGAATTGCACTCACTCGTCCAAGGCTTAAATGAGGTAGCTCAGGTCTCACACTACTGTTGCTAAGGCTTCAACTCAGTAGTGACAGGCCGATACTGGTGCCACTCAGGCTGCAGATGGGGAGTCAAAGGCTTAAACCAGTGCCACTCGGAATGGAGCGAGGGCTACTGAGAATGGAGCTGCTAAGTGATAGACTCAAACAAGGTAGTTACAGATTGATACCAGTGCTTCTAAGGCTGATACTGGCGCTGGGCAGACTGAGCTTTGGGTGTTACAGGCCGATGCTTGGGTGTTTCGGGCTGCTGATAGGTATACTCGTTGCTACTGTTGCTAAGGTTTCTAAGGTAGTTTACAGGCTTTATGAGGAGCTAGGCGCGGGTAGTTTACTGACTTGCTTTGTTAGGGTGTGGGGCGCCTCTTGTTGGGGTAGTTAAGGGATAGGGCTTGTTTCCTTACTTAGTTGACAGACTTGGTAGGCTGATTGACTGACTGGGTTTACTTACTTGGGTAGTCGAGAGTACCATCTTGTTCTGGTAGGGCTAGGGAAGGTTCTCAAGTAAGGGTAAGGATGGGTCGGTCTATAATAAAGCAGTATTTGTTTTCACTTTGGTTTGGATCGTTCTTTATAAAGGAAGGCTGGAAGCTACTTTGATTGAGGCCCTATACAAATTCTAGCTGGTACGCTACGAGGTCTTGGTTATTTGGAGATTTCTCATAGTTTCGTTTTCTGATTTGGTCTTCAGGTCTATAGGTCTTTTCGTAGGTTGGGCGCATTTCTTTTGACATTCTCCTTTCATCGACCAATACATAATCCAATCTGTCAGCACCTACTATTGAGAATCCTCTCATATCAGTCAGGGAATAAGCCGCGTAAAATAGAAATGCTCTGTAGTCCATACTTTTCTGTGAGTAAAAGCCTATCCTATCGGCCTTTGAGTCAGGGCCTACCGCGCAAGCCATTGAGTCCCCACTTTGCTTACGGGGGAACGAGAGACTTACTCAAGTGGATACGCTACAACTTTACTTAACTCGCACGCATAGAGACTCTACTTTTGTACACCAATTGCTGCATACCTTTCGCCAACAAACACCTTTATTTGATCCTTATTCATCTCTTTATTCTTCTGGACAAGATTGGATTCTTCCCTTATGAAAAAGAAAGACAGTGAAATAGGACATTCGAGTCGACAACACCGAAATACTTAACGGATCTTGATTCTGCTTGAGCCTCTGACTTGTGAGCTTATTGAGTTACACCTATGTCCTGTGAGCTTATTATACTTTTGTTAGCGAGTTACTGCTTCCTTAACTGACATCTTTAGCTGAACCCTACGCCTTGCCTCTACCTGTACGTTCACCCTCGTACAGATTCCTTCCTTATTCATTATTCAGTGAGTGCGCAGAAGAGTTAATTTGGAGAAAGATAGTGCCATAAATAGAAAAGTAAGTAACAACACTGCTAAACTATATTGACTGAGACATATTGAATTGCATCCATCACCGGCAACCGCACCCGGAACTCTAGGGCTTACTCCACTAGCTTGAAAACGGAAACTAATTACTTAAATGCCTTAGTTCGATTGTAAGTCTGCTAATGGCCTCTTGCATTCTGTATTGACCCTATGTGATTATTACTTGGGGGGTTAGTCTACCCTAAGAAGAAGAGAAATGAACGTATGATATAGCGTATACAACAATAGAACCAATCTATCTACTGATAACAAGACTAAACCCGTCAATACTCAAAATAGAAATGGGTAAACACGCTCATAACTAACTACCCACTAGCTGCCCTGCTTGTTGAATTCAGTAAAGGGTGTAACAAGGAAGGGACTTTAGCGCTACTACTAAATCATTAGCCAGGAATTGCTTCCCTTGCATACCCAAACTAAGGCTACTAATACTGTTATGGCTATGACCTATGGCTACTATTAATAGAATGAGGCTCATCTACTTCTCCTTAAAGAAGGGTAAACTCATCTACTTCTCCTTAAAGAAGGGTTGTTTACAGCCCCATTGTTGACAGCCCCACTAACAACAATAACAGAAGCCTAAGCCATAGCAGGATCAGAGTCGGGCTTAGGATCTTCTTATCATGCGCCTAGAGTACTTGATTCTTGCCCCTAAGCTAACACCAACAGATGAAACAACTGATTAACAAGAGATTCCACTAGGGATTCCAGTCTTGTTACAGAAACAAGCAAAGGTAGGGCTGCCAATAAATCCTCTTTTCTTTAAGCTGGTGGTAGAGTTCCAGCATAAGATGTATCATCAGCAGAGGTTCGTTTAATATCCAGAAAAGAAGCCCATTACTCAGCTCCCATTAGCGCCCCAAGATAATATGCCCCTCTAACTCACTTAACTCGCTAACGCAATAAATACCACTTAGACTAACGCCATGAACAGAAGAGGTAGCTAGGTATTATAGAGTTGGAGTACACCACCAGTAGGAAAGGAATAAGGTCACTAACCACCCGAGTCTAGTGCTAGTGCTCCTTCACTGGAAGGGAAATGTAACTGTCAGCTCTTCTCGAACAGGACTACCTGGGATGCAACAAGAACAGAAAGATACTCTAAAACAATCACCTCTCTCTCTGGTCTCGCCAACACAGGAACTCGCCAAAACCCGTGAAACAACACTTTAGCTACACTTACTATGTTACTTGCCTCATAGCAAATGTGGACTTCCGTACTTATAGCTTGGCTTCAAAGCCTCTCTTCACTACTACCTCGAACAGGACTACCACTTACTACTGGCTCTGCCAACTTCAATCTAGGGCAACAAATACAGATGCAACAGGCTCTCCCTGCCTACAAGCCTGCCTCTCTTTTATTGAAAACTCCGGAGCTCACCTCTGCCCTATTACTGAGGTCTGCCCTATTACTTAGGCTTATTTTCTTTGTATTGCATTCTATATCTCTTTAGTTTAGTCTGCTTCCCCTAACTCCAAAACGATACTGTAGGCTGATAGAGCAAACTAAGAACCCGGGCTTCACTGCCTGGGGACGAGAACAAAACCGTTGCTAACAAGGCTGCGGCTCCTTCCTCTTAGCCTCACACTACTTACTTGAGAACTTGATCTATGCTTTGATTCCTCTAACACTAACTGCAGGTCTTCTACTCCTTTCTTACATCCCGGTTTAGTCTCTCGCCTTTGCCTATGAGCTCGCCTCCACTAACTCTCCTATTCTTATCACCCGAACACCATCATCAGTATTTCTATCCCAACTCTTAAGCTGATACCATAGAGCTATTGACTAGTTTTCTTGCTCCCGGGCTTTAGGCTCCTACTGCTTTGCTTCATTTGCATGCCCATTCTCCTACCTAACTCTGTCACTCCCAACTCAAGTGCTGCCTATCCTGTCTTTTCTTTATACTTGTTTATTTCATTATTCAATTCACTATTAAGTTACACCTATATTAGCATGCGAAGTACGTCGTACAAAACTCAACTAGAAAGTCATAACTGAACACTGCCCTGCCCCAACGACTTGAACCAATACCGATGAGAATAAAGCACTAAACTAGTAATTCACCACTGCCCTATGATCTTGCCTGTTAGCTTCCCTTGCTTGCTTTCTTGAAAACCTTATTTCCCTTCTTTCCCTCTTGAACTACTAACTACCGGATTGAAACACTACCCTCCTCCAGAATAAGAACTACCGGTAACTGGGCTCACCATTCCATTTTTTCTTCTTTCAATATTGATCCGGATCCTCTTACTTCTTAGGGCGGGTCCACCTCTCCTTTCTTTTGCACTTATACATTGATGCCAATAATACTGAAACTCGGAACTAGGGTCGGATACTACAGATCTAGATCTTTGCTTCTCTAGCTCTAAAACAAACATTACTGCCTTCTCTTCTTGCTTATATGAGTTTGTCTCTTCCGCTCCCGCCTTTCAGTCGAACTTTCCCCTATACAGCCTAGTCTATCGCTCTTGACTTTATTCCCTTCATTCTAGTGTTTCGCCCGGAAACTACTTCTTGAAAGTATTGATTTCTTGTCTGTGATTGTTTATCCCTGGGCTGGGGCCATAACGCGACTTACTAGCTTCCAACCACTATTCTATTATAAGACTAGTAGAATGCACAACTACCTACTATGAGATTGTAGCTACAGCACCAGAAGCTGCCTACCTGTCTTTGCTTACTAGGTTTGAATCTGCCTTCCCTTTCTTTGATTCCAACACAGCTGACTCATATCCGGACTTATTTGTTTGAAACCTAAACTCATAACTATGAATGAAACTCTAGACGGGGGATCGAACCAAGGAAAGCACATACTCCTATGGGAATTGAACTCGACATCTAAGATCCTATGCTTTTGATGTGAGCCTGCTCCTCTTCGCTTTCAAGGCAAAATCACTGGTTCACTCCTAGCTTGCTTCATTAATGTCAGGTAAGGTAAGGTAAGGCGGGGAAATAATCAGAAATGTCAGTAAGGCGGGGAAATAAGATATCTAGTATTAGTAACTACAATATGATAGTAGTCAATTCATTCTAAGGACTTTAGGATGGTTTCGATGAGTCATTTTGCTATAAGAGTAATTGCACAGAGATTCAACTTATCCAAATAGGCCTTCTTACACTGATTGTCCCACTTATGCTTCTTTTCTTCCCTTGTTTGTTCCGTTTATGCTTATTCCTGTAAAGATAGGGACTGATTGCCTTTACCTTAGTAGTCTACGAGCAGGAACAGAGGCAAAAGTGAGCAGTGCGGGTGCAGGCGCTAACATAGTTTCAATTCAATGCTGCAATGCGAGTTTCCAGTTGATAGGTCAATTCCTATATGATGTCAATTCCTATATTCTATTCCAAAAGAGAGAGATCTTCTTTTGTTTGACTTTCCTCGGTACAAGATGGATAAGTATCTGAAGGCTTTGCGAGTTATGTCTAGGTTCGGTGCTTGTTCAAGTGTTGGCGACGAGAATGAAGCCTTAATTGCCTTATTTTGATTATTGCCTTATAAAGCCCCTTGTAGTGGAACTCATTCTTTACGTGGAACTAACTAAAACACATACCTCTATGGGCAGGGCAGGAAATGTTACTTATTGCCCTTTTGCTTATTATGTAATAACCGAGTTGTGGTCCAAAGAATGGAGCAGGATTAGAAGCTATAGAAAGTATTGTTCCAGAATCACCAGTAGATGAAAAGTAGGGAGCGGTATCTGAAGCCGAATGTACCCAGATGAATAAGGATTGGGATAAGAAGAGGGAGCCGCATCAAAGAAAGATGAAGTCAGGATCCGCATAAGAAAGATGAAGTATTGATCTTAATCAGCAAGCAAGCGGGGTATGTTTCAGTTTCATATTAAAGTACTATAAGCAGTAGAGCAAGCCCTATTTCTTAGTAATGGAAGTATTAGTATTCTGGGTTTTCTTCTTGTTTGAGTATCGGTTGCTTGGCCCGAGTTGAGTTCACTGAGTTGTTGTCTTCTTTCCACTACAGAGTTTGATTGTCAAGGGAGGGTTTTTCTTCTTTGACTTATGAGTTGTTGTTTACTTAGTTGTGTACTTATTAGTTGTGTTTACTTATGAGTTGTTGTCTGACTTCTGTTGTTGTCTGACTTCAGTTAGGGATGTTATTTGACGGAACACTGGAGCAACTGATCTCTCTTTCAGTGAAAAAGCACTTGCTGTTTTTGCCCTAGGTTCTATAATAAACCACTCCATAACTCTAATCAAACCAATCGAAAATCAAGTATGATAAAACATATTCTAATACACAATAAAGGCATACTTCAGCATAGGAATGCCAGGTAAAAGTTGAGGTTGCTGCCTATCAAAGTAAGGCTGGGGCTACTCAGTTCAATTCCAATAGTACTCCCCTGTATTGTAGAGTTGTTAATTCCATATCGAAGTAAGGAGGCTAAGAGAGAACCTAAGAAATAGAGATAGGAATGCCAGGCTAACTGACAGCAGTTGAAGAACGAAAGAATGACAAGTCAGAGTGATAAGCAAGAGAGGCAGCTTTGCAGTTAGGGGTCAAAGCAAAGACCGGAAGAGCTAAGGCGACGAGTAAGGCTTGTTAGCACCAAGCCCAGTCTGAAAAGAAGCTGTTCGATTATTATTAGCATTAGCATAGGTTGTATTAGTAGTAAGCTACTGAGTGAAAGAAAGGTATGGAAGCCTTAAAGCAAGGGGGCAGCTTTCGATAAAGGAGTGTCGGGCTTGGGGCTATTGTTTGATCTCGTGGGGTAGTGTTCGGTTCTTTCTTTTTATAGTTCAACTCGGATATTAGCATTAGTTAACTTAGCATGGTACCCGCCCTTTAGAATTGGATAACTGAGACAGGTACCCTGACTTACTTGTTTGATTCCGAAACTCTTGGTTCATCCTTGTACTAATCACTTCCACTCAGCTAGGGGCTCTTAACTCATTCTCTGTTTCTTGCTTACTTACCTTTCATTCAGTCTTAAAACAACCGACTATTAAAACGAAACTGCTATTATTAGTATTAGATGTCAGGGCCCGGGGGCGGGTTACAAGACAGGAGCGGTAGGGTCAAACTCTCAATACAGAGCGAAAGCGGAGAGGTTCAGGCAAAGAGACATGAGTTGCAGAATCAAAGACGGGAAGGGCAGTCCTATTATTAGTATACGCTTGGCCAGGAGTTGCCCGCGAAGATTCAATTAGGTAGCCTCAGGACCAACAAGACTAAGTAGAGATTAGGTTTGGTGAGAGTACGGTGGAAAGTGGTATTGCGTCGGTACAGATGCAGGCGCTTTCTAGTTCAGGGAAAGAATCAAGTACTTGCATTGAAGCACGTTAGAGAAGTTCGGCGGCACAAGACTCAGTGGCTAAAGCGAAAGGGAGAGTAGTGGAACAGAGGTCTTACGCCGATAAATCTAGATTGACAGGCCGATAAGTATTCGAAAGAAGATAGCGTTCAAGCCAACAACTCATAATCAGGCGATGTACTTCCAATGGAGTTACCCTTTGAATGAATGAACTTCAACAGAGCCGAAAAGTCAGAGAACTCAAACTGGAAGGTAGGAAAAGCAGAAAAAGTCTTAATCCACTTATTAGAAATCTTGTCCACCATTGTATTGCTATACATCTTTCTTTAGTGAGGTCATCGAAGATGATTAAGGAAACCTTGTTGCAAAGCCCCTTACGAGAGTCTTCCGAATACTCTCTGCCAACGTAGGCGAGGTGCTAAGAGCCTTTTCGATTATTCCATTTTGATCCATTCGATTCCACTATTTCACTAAGAAAGAAGAGATGTGACCTCGACTTTATGCCTCCCATAGCCTAGCCCCAACAATCAATGTGTACTCCCTAAGAGTAAGAGCAGCCTTTGGGCATAGTTCCCATTCATGCAGAAATCAATTCAAAGGAGAAGAAGCTTACAAAGCCGAGTAGACTGTGCCGAGAGTAACCCGACGCACCCATAAACTGCAAAGATCATAGGCGCACTAACCATAACTATAAGAAGAATTGGGGTAATTAGAGATAGATGCGGATTTCCTAGCATCCCAAGAGTAGAGTATAGTATTGTTTCCTTTCCTTTTGTCGAGCTTCAGTTGCCTTTCCTCGAACTACCCTTTAAGAACCGAAAGTAGACTTTGTTGAACCGCTAGTAGACTTTCAGGATCTAGCTCCTTATTCTGATATTGCGTATGCTGATTCACCTGCTTTTATAAATGCTTCTTCCCCTTTGCCGACCTCCTTTCTTAGCGCTGTTGCTTGTTCAACTCCATTCTGAAATGCCTAGTATCAGTGTTGCTGTAAGTAAACTCCATTCTACAATGAAAACTTCTACTTTTTGGCTTTCGCTCTTCAAATAGAGTTTCTCATTCTTTCACCCATGCCTTTAACTCCTTTTACTTATAGTATAGAATAAACCCACTGACTAACGGCTCGAACCTACAATATAGGGCTACAGACAAGCAGACTCCAAATACCAACTAGTAGAATCAAATCGACGCTATGGAGGGAATGAACCCAATACACGACAAAGACTTATATCACAAAGACTTATGCTCTAACCCGAGCCTGTCCTTACTGACTTAAAACCCTTG
The DNA here is from genome assembly GCF_036884655.1 of Musa acuminata AAA Group. Lineage (NCBI taxonomy): Eukaryota > Viridiplantae > Streptophyta > Magnoliopsida > Zingiberales > Musaceae > Musa > Musa acuminata. The sequence goes on along the minus strand of NW_027021310.1, from coordinate 441,053 downwards.
TTTCCCTATTGGCCTGTAGCTCCCGATCTCCAATCTGTATTGAACTTCGTAGCCTGCCCCCCTTGACTCTAAGGGGGTAGCTTGTTGGACAATGAGTGTAGTTACCAACAGGAGTATGTTAATTAGTTCCACTACAAGGTTCAAACTATCACTCGTGCTTTTCATCCTTCGTACTACTGATGAGGCTGCTGCTACTTACTTCAAAGCTACCTTTCCTTATTAGAAGTCTGACTTGACTTGTTTTCACTCTGAACTGCTTATTTGTATCCTTGCTTGCTAGCTTCCGACTACTGTTACCATCAGGCTTAAGCTAGTGGTTCCAATACTATATCTTAAATATAGGATTGACTACTATATATGATGGAACAGGACCTTAACTCACACCTAGGAATAAGGAGTCAAAGACAAAAACAGGATGTACGGAATGAACTTTCAAGTCAAAGCCCGACCTTCTTGTCTACGAGTCTGTCTTTACCTTCTATTGGTCTGTAACTCATACCTTGCGCTATGCCTTCCCCGGCTCTAAGGCTACCTCTCTTTCAGAAAAGTCCGATCCCTTAGACTAAATAGAATGGAACGAGCGCTCCCAAGGCTGTCCCCCCTGACTTGACCTCTTTATTGGATTTTTTGTAGTATGCCTTTCCTGCCTTAAAGTATTGCTTGTGAGTTTTGAATTCTTTGACTTACCCCCTAGAGTCTTGTTTGTTAGCTCGCCTCTCCGTTAGCTAAGCCTTACTATCTATTCTCCGAGTCCGCTCTTCCTGTCTCTAAGCCTTGCCTATTGGTTTCAAGCTTATATACTATGCTAATAGGTTGGACGACTATAGTAAAAACGGAAACTCTAACTGCGGATAACAATAATCGATCCTGCCTTCCATTCTTGAGGTTGGTATTATATCCTTACTTTTAGGACTCCGCTACTTACCTGAGAACTTCCCCTACTAAACTAGAACCTTACCTACAGCTCAAGGCTTGCTCCACTTCTTTTCTTTTAAGGATAACCTCCCTTGCTTGAAACCCTGTATTTGGACTTGTCTCTAACTGCCTATTGGCATAACTATTGGATAGGCAGAAAATGCATTAGAAGCTCGAGTAGGTCTATGACATGATCTTATTGGATGAAATAGGAAAGCAAGAGCCAAAGCCGAAACAACAGGATTGAACTCATCAGCTACTGGCTTCACCTCTTCACACAAACTACAGAATTGAGACACTGAACCAAACTCACACTCTAAACTGGGGATCGAACCCGGGCGTAAAAGAATGGAACCGCTGTTATTAAGGCTTTTGTCCCTAGTAGGCTAATCCTATCAATTAAGTAAGATTGACTTGGTACCCTACTGGACCGAAACGTAATCAGTGGAATCAAACTCCACAGTAGAAGAATTGAGTACAAAAACATGGAATCCAATCTATAAGTTCCAGAATGGAATCAACAGTTAGGGAATATTCCTTGGGTCAGTAAGGGAATAGTTTGAGTGTCGCAATTAAAGATATATGTTTGATATGACAAATCATAATTAGAGTTAGAGTCAATCGCCTAGGTATGTAAAGTGCTAGTCAATAGAATGAGAATAGGTATTCCAGTTTGGAGCCAATGTAATAGGTATGGCATGGTCTAGTGCACCCACTGATAGAATAAATAGAAAGTCTCTAGTTTATTAATAGAAAGTCTCTAGTTTATTAATAGAATAAAGAGAAGTTGCTATAGGATATGAGAGACAAGTAAACAAGTACTCAAGCTTCACTGAGATAGGGCCTAATTGGGATCAAACGCCAGTGTACAAGAACGAAACCACCGCTAAACCCTGCCTCTAAGAATTTGGAATGTGGGCATAATACACTGACCCGGAGGCTTACAAGGCTGGAACTCTTACGGATAAGGCAGCAACTACTACCTCCAATGCTAAAAAACCCCATCTAAAGGATTGCATTACAGCCCACGAGCTTCTATCCCCTGTCTTTGATTGTACAACTAGAGCTGCCGATACAGCTTCTAAGCCTGCCCTCCCTACCTTACCTTCAATGCCGAGTTTGAGTATTCCCATCCCGGTCTCAATACCAATGTTCGAGTATGCCTTTCCCGCCTAAAAGTATGACTTTCATGTATTATAGTATGCCTCCCTTAGCATTCATTCCTCTTATTGGCAATAGAGGACGTACTGTTGACTTGAATTCTATAAATGCTTATAAAGTCTCTTTATTTACTCATTAAAGAATCCCGCTACAGCTTCTAGGGCTTTACTCTTGACTTGCATTACCTATCCGAGGGATGAAAACTACCACTAGCGCTTCTAAGACTTTATTCTGATATAAATAAACCAACCCCTGCGGACGAGGTCAACTAAAGAACCCAACTGCTGCTTTTGAGTCTGTAGCTACTCCCCCCGGATCTAGATCTTTGACTTATAGGTGGAGTCTCCCGCTACCTACCTTGAGTCTTGCTTTTACTACGGCACTAATGCCTTTAGCCTAATAGTCGTTGTAGTAATAATCAAAGCTAGTAGTTCCGTAATGGAGTTATCATCCAATACTCGCTATCCTTGCCTAGATCCTAAGCCTAACCCCTATTTATTGTTCTTATTCCTATGTTCGAAAGGCAATAAGCAATTTCATAATGAATATAAGCAAATAGAATCGGCAATTTCAGAACCCAGTAAAGTTGGAATCAAAGAAAGGCAGAGGTCGCCTAAGTCTAAGAAGCAAAGCAGATCGGTAACTACAGAATCCAAAAAGAAGGAAAAGCAGACTAATAGAAAGAGGAGTAGCAGACTAAAGCTATCAATACAGAATTCCATAAAGTATAGTTTGGACTAAAACCATAATTAGATAAGGGGGAGGCAGGCCCAGAGCTGGTAGTTTAAGAGTTACAGGCTCAAACAAACAAGTCAGAAGAAAAGTCAGTAACTAAAGAATGGTAAGAGAATGAAAGCAGCGGTACTGGTTTAGAGGTAGGCTCGTAGGCAGCAAGGACAGGATCTAAGGCATTAGTTAAGGTATAACAGTAATGAGTTTGAGGTTGATAGCAAAGAATCTGGATCAGGAGCTACGGAACGCAAGCAAAGATAGATAGGTTTCAAAAGCGGGAGGGCACTCAAGACTAAGAGTAAGGAGCGGGAGAGTGAAAGCGGAGCCGGACTAACGCTTGGAACTCGCTAGCGCGCTTGTTTCTTGCTTGTATGTTTGTTCCCTAGCCCCTTTGACTAGTGAGTTTATTCTATTGCTTGTTGAGTTGAGTTCGCCAAAGCCAAAGTGCTACAACTTACTCTCTCGCGCCGGACAATATGTAAAGTACAGGTAGAGTCTAGCGTGAGGCTGCATCAAGCAACATTCTAATGGCTTCAAGTGGAGGAGATAGGTGGCTTTAAAGATCAAAGTAGTCAATTGAAGTGTCGTGCATACTAAACTCTTTGGGTGCTGGCAGGAGTCGTTTAAAAGACTGGTTTACAGTAGTGTTGTCGGTTAATCAAACTTCAAGTATAGTTTGGGGAGGAAGAAAGTAAGCGTTAGAGGGTTTTCAAGAGGCAAGTCTTATTAAGCAAGCAAAGGCATTAGTTTAGCATTTCGGTGGACAAGAGAGGGAATTAGCCATTAGCGTGGTTTAGCCTCAGCTCAACGACTAAAAAGAATAGTTTACAGCCCGCTAAGTATTCGAAATAAGGGTTATTTTATGAAGCCTGAACCTTTATGTGATCCAAAGAGTTGAGTTATTGTGGGAGTGCGGGCAGACTTGGAAGCTACCAGTTCATTCTCCCGGGCACTGGTGCAATTCCTTTTATATCAATAGTTCGGTTCTATTCCTGTATGTGCTGGCTCGTACCTAGATTCCCTATTCCTATTTGTAGATGTGAGAGATCATACCTATCAGTGGAATTCTTGACTTGGCTCATATTGGCCGTTAGTTGTTGCTTGGCGTGCCTTAACCTACTTAGTTTAGATCTTATTCTTCTGTATGGGATGAAAAGAGAGAAGAAACACATCTTGGAGTTCGCTGTGGCTTCTTCTGCTACTGTTCCTTGATATTGAATTTGATAGTAGCGTGGGCATTCATTTGATTCGAGATGATCTTCGTGGACATTTGCTATGGAACCGTAGTGTTCAGAGGAGCTAGGTGGGAAAGGAAAGAACTGGGATTTGAACATGCAGTAAATGCTAGCCATTATGACCCATCCTATATAGGGCCGGGCCAGGAAGCTGATCCTGAAACTGCCAACATTCCATCCGATATAGTAGATGAGATCCATACATCCTGATTTCCCTAATTGAAACATTATGAAACTGCCAACATTCTATCCGATATAGTAGAGCCATAACCCTTCTTTCCCTTATTGAAACATTCTATCCGATATAGCAGATAAGAGCCATCTACCTATCTTGTATTTCCCTTACTTATTGGTGGGGTTGGTCGGACTTCCTTCATGGTAATCATTAAAGTAGAACATTCCAGTAAAAGACTTCATGGTGCGTGCCAATCATTCAAAGTGGTGATCTGGGCAGAAGTAGATAGAGGCAAACCACTCAGATGCCCAGTCAGCTAAGCTTCTATGGCTGTGGGGGGCCGAATTCTTTAAGTAGTCAGTTTCGGAGCTTAGTCTTACTTAATTATATAAGAAGTCTTTTGCATAAGTTAACATATTCCATAAGATAGAACTTCCTATAAAACCAACGGAAACTACATCTCTATTCTCTCTATTATGCCTCTGCCCTTTAATAAGCAGGGTTTGATTATGCCGAGATATATTCGATTCTTGACTTATGCCGAGATATATTCGATTCTTGACTTAAGTAATAGCTGTGAGATTACTAAGTAATAGCTGTGAGATTACTAAAAGATATCCCATGTGCTCGAGACTCGAGAGATTCCATTCTGCACTTCTTGTAGAGTGAAAAACCATATTGGTAAGATATACTATTGGATTCTATTAGAAGTAGTGTCAATCATTGAAAATCAAATATGCAAATCATAATGGTGGAAGGGTTTGGACTATGCTTATAGAAGAAGTGACTAATATTCCATTTGGAAGCTTCATTCCTATATTTCCAGATCAGCCATAAAGAGTGGGCACTGCTAGCTCGAAGGGATTTGATTTATGTTTAGTCAAGTCACGCGTACCCATTTAGTATGAATAATAGAAACACATATTGAGGATGAATAATGGAAACACATATGAAATGAGTAAAAACACTCCGGACTCCTATGACTATAAAGAATAGAAAGAAGATAGCGTCACACATATAGAAAGAAGTAAACAATCTCCTTACTATCCTTAAGGAACCTTTCATACAATGAACAGATGGGTACTGCCGAAGATTGACTTTTCCAAATCCAGAAGATTGTATAGACCCAATGGGACCGAATCTGACCTAAACCCCAGCGCCCTAAGAGAAGGAACTCACGTAAGCACCCGCTTATATACAATACTAGCATATTACCCCTGACCCCGGAGATACAAGACGGAACTCTATTCCCTTGAATCACCCCTATCTTAAATCACCCCTATAATAATTGATTGATGTCGGCACCCCCAACTTGTAAAGAAGGGAATGAGTGACTATGACTTTTCATGTACGATACTCAACTCCCTTCCTTCTTTAATAACATGACTTTTCATATACTAAACTCAACTCCCTTCCTTCTTTAATAACATGACTTTCGAATATATATATCTATATGATACGCGACTAACGGATATCTCCTTTCAGATTCTCACTTTCAGAGTCAATAGATTCTCCCACATGCGTCTAATCGGTTTCAGTTCCGCTATTGCTTTCTTTTCGGTTTCAGTTCTGTTATTGCTTTCCTTGTGGCTTCCTCTCTCTCTCTTTCCTGATGGTGAATAACCGCTCTTGGATTTGATGTCGGAAGTTACATCTAAGGGTAAATAAGAGATGGCATCGAAAAGGAGGGCCTAAGAAAGAGTGTCTCGATAAGGTGCGGATGCCTGATTGACCATACTCTCCTTCGACACAGGAAGGGAAGCATCGAATTGCCTTAGTGGGATAGCTTAGTTCAATAGTGAGTTCTTAGTGGGATGGGATAAGCTTAGTTCAATAGTTCTTTTCTAGTAGGAAGGAATAAGGCGATAACTTAGAGTTTGTTACAGCCCAGCCCTAAACGGAGTTTCAGAACGAAAGAATCGCACAATGGTGGAGATGACCAGAAGCTTCTTAAAGAGAAGGGGCAAAGAAGGTTGCCTTGGAAGTGATTCAGTTAGAGAGCCGGTTACCGAAAAGCACCTTTAGCTGGGGTCTATCGAAGACGAAGAGGGGATTCTTTCTCTCTTCCCCACATCCACAAGACGATGAAAAACAAATATATGCCATTCGATTCTTTCCTATTTAATAAGAGATGGGAAAGGCAAGGAGCGTCCATAAGATAAAGTATAGAGCTGGAGTGGTTGGGAAGTAGTCTATAAGATTGATTATAGATCTCAGGGGTCGGGAATGAATTACAGAGGACTGGGTTCAGGTCAAGAATCCGGTATACTTTTCTATGTTGGTGCCGATATAAGTTCTTCAAGCTTCAAGTCAGATGTTAGGTTACATAATGTTCTCAGATGTATATTAGATTCTTTAGAGTGGAGAGTTCTTTTACTTCATTATAGAATCCGTGTGAAACAAGCAACTCGAGGTGCACTTCCTTTTTCTATTAACTTATCCCTCCCAGGCTTTCTGAGACCTGTGCGAGAAATGCCTTTAGCACGAATTCGTCAGATACGAAGCTCAGGGGTGGGAATCAATTTCTTATAATGACTTTTTGGTTGCTTTTCTATTCTCTTCTCATTCTCTATCTAATGATAAAGAGAAATATCAAGTGCTCTTTTGTGTCTCAGTGAAGGCCAGGCCCCCAATCCCTTCTTTAAATGGATCTTCTCCTGTGCTTAGGATCACTCTGCGCCTATGAACCCGAAAAAGGAGGTCGTTTTGAACTTCTTCTTTCTTCTAATGAGGGAGAGGTCTCACTTCTTCTTTCTTCTAATTAGGTCATTCATGTCATGGCTCGCTCAGTTTGCTCGCGGGCGCCCATTCCAGCCCGAGTTTGTGAAAGGAAGGCTAGAGAGGTGGGTCTCTCCTGATTGAGTTCGCCATCGTCCACATCACTAGATTCTATCCCTTGCCCTAACTCTCCATTTGGTGAGAAGGAAGTCAGCTTCATCTTTCCACCCCTGCTGTCCATCTCCGTTTCAATTCTGCCCTCATACACCTACTCCTTTCGGACTCGGTAAAGAAGCTATCAGGTAATAAATCAATCCCGGCAAACCACTGGAATATGATCTTATCTTGGGCAAACAAACAATAAATCAATTAATGAATTTCAGAAAGAAGAGCTTATTGTTCCAATTAGATACTAGAAAGAATGGCAGAAGGTGCTGAAAGTCTAACTATTACAATAAACGATTGAAAGATTAACCGATATAGGAGTAGCCTTCCTTCTCTCTATCACTCCTTAGATGGGGAATTCATTCCTGAGAGGAAAGCAAAGGTGCTAAGAGCCTCTATATAATTAAGCGGAAGATTAAGTGAGGGAAAGGAAAGGCGTCGAACATCTAATCTAGGACCGGTCGCCTTTCTCAAAGAGTCTTTATATGCTAAAGCATACATATACATTATTGGGGAAGTAAGGAAGGAACGCAGAAGATAAGCCCTATAGCATTATTTGGGAAGTAAGGAAGGGACGCATAAGCCCAACACAATAGCATTATTTGGGAAGTAAGGAAGGGACGCGGAAACCCACCCTATAGCATTATGGAGTTCTGCGGTGAACTAATCGCATCAGGTATTCTTTGAGTGTCGGAAAAACACGAAAATGGTAAGCTCAGCTCCAGAGTCTTTTCACTGAAGACAGCTATCAAGTTCGGCTCTTTGCAGTGCACAAGGCGGAGTTGGGACTGTGGTGAAGTCAAACAGTTCGGACGTGAGCTTGGGGACCTCGGCTTAAACCCACTATCAGGTATAATAAAGGGCAGAAGGAATGGGAGCATTTTCCACCCACCAGCACCGACTCAGATAGAGATAGGATCAAATAGTACCATATAAGGGTCAGATTCTCTCTTTTCTTTCTAGATCAAATAGTACTATATGTTGGTAAGATTCTCTCTTTCTTAGATCACAGAGTACTGTACAGTTGGTCAGATTCTCTCTTCTATAAGAAGTGGTGTCAATCATTTTCAATCCAATATGGAATAGTGTAAAAACACAGCTTTGCTTCCCAAAGAGTCGCGGGGGGTCTGGTTCCACACAAGTATTGGTATTGCCATGAAGCGTGGGCACTTATTAATATTTGACTACTATTCTCTTCTTCAAGCGTAGTGAAAGTCAATTCCTAATCCAGAGACGCGCCTATTCCCCGAAAAGGGTTTCAGAACAAAACGAGTACTTCTGTATAAGGTTCTAAATGGTTAGGTTCGAGTTTGATTACTCTTTTTTATATGAGTGGTATCTCGATTTCATTTATTCCATTTCTTTGAAGAGCCGGAGCCGGATAGGGGTGTTTCTTTCCCCAAGGTGCTAATGCTAATGTGAGTTCTTTCATAGCAATAAGAATCAAGTTCCAAGACATTCTTTCCTTCATTGACCAAAAACAAGGACAGGACAGAAGTGAGGTTCGGCTGCCAATAAATATTATTTGATGCAGAAAGAAACTCCTGATTAGATTCTGACTCATTTCAGGATTGGCCATTGGGATCTCTTTCCCTTCTAGCTCTCACCGGTACATCCCATTCCCCTTTAAGTGGATCAAGGTGATAAAAGCAAATTAGTTGTGAGATCACAAAGATTAAGAAAGAAGAAACATAGGTCTAGTCCTGGGGACAAATCCATAGGTAATTCCATTTGCTAGGAAAGAAAAGCAAGCGAACACTTTGGTTATTCTAGCTTAGAGCTCTGGTTGGGGAGATATTTCATCAAATGGAGAGATATCTATTACAAAAGCGGATTCTTACAAACGGGTTGGGATATTAATTATGAGCACTTTCACTTATTCCAGTAACCTAAAACGTTGCTTCCTGCTAGCCTATCCCAGCCCTTGAACTTGGCTCCTTGTCGTAGAGATAGTTCCGTTCTCTTGGCTTTCCCCTTTCGCCCGCTAGCCTTACAGCTTGTTGGGTTTACTGCCTGGATTATTGCCTTATGTTTCTGGCACTCCTTCTCATTTTCGCTAAGATCTGATGCTTCTGCGCTTAAATCCATTCTAGTTTCCGTTTGACTTTTCTCCGTATTTGTTGGCGACTCGAAAGAAAGGCTCAGGTCTCTTGTTAAGGCAGATAGTCCACTCCGGTTCGGATAGCCTACGGAGCGGTAACAACACAGCTGACTCTTGTGCAGAAGCAAGAGGGCCAAGTAACTACTCGGTCTGAAGACTATCACTCGCACAGCTTTCCACTTTAGCTCTTTTCACTCGGGGCTCCTGCCGCTCTTTTAACTCGCTGACGCGACAGCGAGGACTAGTAACAACTGCCGCACAACTACTTACGTAGTTGCTTGGCGTCTAGTCGTTGCTTGGCCCTCTTCTCTTTCTCCCGAACACATAGTCAGTAGGCAAGCATCGGGACTAGAGCAAGAAATCCGAATGGAATTGCTATCATCCAAGTCAGGGCCAAGCTCCTAATACAGACCAAGCAACTAGACAAGTAACTTCATGAAACAACTACCCGCGCCTAAGAAGTAAGTAAACAAAGAATTCCACTGGCATTTGACCTGGAACTGTACATTCTCATCTAACTATTGCTCCTATTAACTTCATTAAAGACAGGACTACCCTAACTTTATTAAAGACGGGACTACCCTTGTTTGTAGTTCAATTCGGAACCATACTTTCTTTGAGTCCTGTGCCCTTAAGTAATTGGTTGCTAGGCAGGGCCGCTCTTCTGAATCAGCAGGAGCTAGATCAGGTACGGGCTTTGATGCAACTGTACTACTAGTAGTTGCTTGGCCATTCTTTCACTCCTTTCAAAGCTACGGACCTATCAGATTTTATTGTCTTCTATTCTTTCACTCCTTTTCAAAGTCACGGGTCTATCCTCTATTCTTGCACTCTTTTCAACAAGTGAGTTGATTCGCTCGCTAAGGCACAAGTCAATAATTTGGAGCGTAACGGCATTAGTCAGTTAGAATAAGAGGGTCAATCGGCTACATCAATCTGACTATCTGGATGGAGAGGGTCAATCGGCTACATCAATCTGACTATCTGGATGGGGAGGGTAAATCGGCCACATGAATCTGACTCTCTTGGGAGAGGTCTGTTTGATATCCAAAAGCAGCTTAGCAACAGTTGGACGAGTAGGTAATGATGGGCCAAAAAGGTGTGGTTAGAGCCGGATCTAAGTGTTGGCTAGGCTAGGTAAGTGTCCTGTAGTTATAAGAGTGGTTATTATATTCACCCAGTATACCATACAAATGGTGGCGGTGAAGGGGGAGCCCCTATTGATGGAAAAAACCCACAACCACTTTAGCCTTGGGGTTATCCAGCACTTGCAAGAGGAAGTAGGAAAAGCGAAAGATCTCGTTTTTTAGTGTTCTTCTTCGTCGCAATATATAGTCCAATATCCAATTCCATTTTATGAATTGCAATATAGTTATGGGCGAACGACGGGAATTGAACCCGCGCATGGTGGATTCACAATCCACTGCCTTGATCCACTTGGCTACATCCGCCCCTACCCCCGCGCACAGGTTTCATCAGTATTCATCGTAGATCAGATCCTTTCTGAAACCTCCCTATGCCCCGCTATCAAAGAAAGATAAGCCCCATTGTTTCTAATAAAGAAAAGATCTAGTTGTATTGGAATTGAAAAGATCTAGTTGGATTGGAATTTGGGGAAGCAAAGCTTAAACAAGCAAGTAGAAGCTTCGCTTCCTGGCTTCAAACAAACAAAGAGATTGGGAATTTCTCACTTCTGAGTCTACTTTACTTAATAAAGAAGAAAGAAAGATTAATAAAGAAGAAAGAAAGAAAGATGCGGGCGGCTTATTGATCAAAGGAAGGCGTAGTTGATTTAGTAGACAGCGAGCGATCAGAAATAGGATGGAGGCGGGATTCTGAGTGCTGAACCAGCTACTAAGAAGTTAAATAAACCCAAAATCTCATTTGCTACCCCCTGAGGGGCAATAAATGTGCTTTCTCACTATAAGAAATCGGGTTCCCTTGCCTAGCCTGATTTGGGTGCCTCGCCTGAGGAGGTATAATAGGTGTGGGTGCCCGGTCCCTATTGCCTATCATGTGCTCTTGTGTCGGATAGGGGTAGGGTAGGTGCTTACGCTCTAGTAAATCAATTTGGAAGAAATGACCAAGACACTGCTTTAGAAAAGAGAAAAAAAGACGAGCATTTCTGCTCTAAGGTAGAAAACCTACATACTTCATTTCAGGAGTGATAGAAACCCCCGGAATACGGAATGGAAGGAGATGAGCAAGGCTAAGCACGGGATAGGATCTCTAAGACTTCAACCACTAACAAGCAAGCCTGAGGCCGCGGGGGTGGTAGATCGGAATTCCACTCAGCAATGGCAGAACGAAACAGGGTATAGTTACAGGCTATAGCTGCTACCAACAAGAATGCAAAAGTGGGGCGAGTTGGTAAGAAAGAATGGAAACAGGGTGTTAGTAGAGGCCTTCTAGTAAGTTTGCTTGTGTTAAGCAAGTAGTCAATCGATAACCTCAGTCGGAGAGAACACCCAAAAACAGGAATTGTAATGAAAAGAGTGGAGCGGCCCTTACCAAATACAGGAGACTATACTAATGAATTAGCTGTGCGAGGAAAGGAGACCAGATCAGATGCAAGCTTAGAAGTAATGAACCCTATCTTTACTTACTAAAAGCCTACCGATTGCCTGAATTAGGATATGTCGGATAATTTGTGGATTTACCTATAGGATAATTTGTTGATTTGTTCATTTCAGTGTCTCTAACAATAACTTTCACGGGCTAAGAAGTAACAACTAGATCTAGCTGGTATTACCAATATGTAGCATTTAGTACAAAGATAAGAAATGCACTCAGTAGTCAAAGCACCCGAAACAAGACTGGAAGTGAAGAAGTTCAGAGCAGATATAATAAGTGGCACAGGAACTAGTTAGAGGCTTTGAAGCTAGAAGTACTATTGATCCCAGGTTAGAAACATAAGAATTTGCCAGGTATTCTAGTTGCCAGCAGGGTGAAATGAATAGTTACTAGCAGAGCAGGGTGAAATGAATTGTTGCCAGAGGCCTAGTAGCAAGAGTTAGATGAGCCTCATTCTTTTAATAGTAGCCATAGGTCAGAGCCATAACAGGATTAGTTTACAGAGCCGCTTCCTCCTACTTGTTATAACAATTCCTGTGTTCGTACACCTGTTTTCGCCTGTCTTTGTGTTATAAACAAGTCCTGTTTTTGGGGCGGTAGCGAGTTAAAAGAGCGGCAGTGTGTTTTGTCAATAGAAAGAATTGAGCTACCGGCTAGCGGGCAACCTCTCTGCGCTTGCGTTCTCAATACCATATTTGCAAGTCTGTGTATAGGCACTTGCTTTGAAGCTGACACTGTTTCTATTCATTATGTATTCCTCTCTTATCATAATCGTAATAGTCGCACCTAAAGGAAAGGAGCATCCGTTTTTCTAGTTGGGCAATCAAGCCTTGAGGAAAGCTAAGTGAGATTTGATTCGAGTTGAGATAAATAAGGGCGTAAGCCTTACTGTAAGGACAGGCTAATAGAAAGGGAAGGTAGCTTTGAAGCCAGTAGCGGCAGGCCTATCTAGTTAGTCATTGGAGAATAAGATATAGCAATAGGGGACTCAAAGCAAAGGGGTAAAGACCTCTATGGCAGAAAGTAAGGCCGAGGTACAGTAGAACAAGGTTATAGATCAGTAGTTAGGGAATTGAAGTGAGTAAGGGCAGCTTTGGGATCAGTAACTACAGACTGAAGTGCAAGAGAAGCAGACTAGTGGGCATGTAAGGTAATACCAGTAGTGTTGCTAAAGAACGAGAAGTACCAGTTTCAGTTTGAAACCAAGCTAGTGCAGCTTTAGGTGTAGTAAAGCAAAGCGGAGGTTAGGCGAACTCATTCTTGTCGTATAAGCATGAAGTCTTTGATTAACATCTAATAAGTCACCTTGCACATGCATAGAAGAGCCGGGCAACGTTGGACTACTCGCACTACTACTACTCGTATTAGCAAAAATCCACACTATTACAATTATTACTTGACAGCTCAGTACTTAGCCCGGGTATCCTGACCTTACAGCTCGATTCCTTATTTCTACCTTTATTCTTAGAAAGTTATACACAAAAACCTGTCTTTTAACCAGCTCTCCTCCATTCTGTTACTGCTGGGTCGAGTTCTTTATTTCCTCTTTCCCGCCTTATCGCTAACTACTATTTGTATCGGCCCTAAATCCTACTACTTCAATTAGAACTAGAGAACGGAAACTACCCTTGGGCAACCATACCTCTATTTGACTATGAACTGGAATTGCTAGTTAGTGGGATAAGTCTTGTCCGCACCTGTACAAGGAGAAAAGTCAAGATAGTCAACCTGTTTGTCAGTAGTAGCTCAGTTCTACTAAGCAGTGGTATCGGCCTCGGAAGCATTAGTCCTAGAGTGCAAATCCTTAGTATTGGTCTTGTTAGCACGAGTGGAAATCCCAGTTTCTTAAAGAGTGAAAGTCGAGGTAGCGAGAATGAGATCGAGGAATAACAGACCGAGAGTAAGGGTAGTTCGAATAGGAGTTAGGGGAGGAAGAAGAAAAGGTAAAATACAGAGGTCAAGCAGACAAGACGACAAGACGGCAAGTGATGTTTAGTTCGCCAATAGTTCCAGTTTAGTATAGAAACGCGGGTAATCTGAATAACTTAGCTACCGATGCTTGAGAGTCTCCGAGATCAGAAGCTTAGCAAGGAAAGGACTCGAAAAGGCCTGAATGTCCCGCTCTAGCAAATAGGTTTGATTCTTGTGTTGTTGCTCTAGCTCTAAGTCGTGGAGAGATAAGTGCTTCTTATGCTTGTTCTGTAGAACTTTACTTTAGAACTGCTTCCTCACCGGATATAGCTTCAGATCTATCTAAAGTAATTTGTATGGGGTTCATCCGCCTTTAAATGCATATCTTATTAATAACAAGGATAACAGATCCAACTCCATCTGCTTACTTTGGCACTGCTTCCAATTAGGTTTGACTCATTAGATAGGGATTCCATTGATTAACTGAAAGGATAGGTTGGGTGTCCAAACACAGGTGAACTCTGGACTTGGCCTCTATTAATTACTATAAGAACAAGATCATCGGCCGGGAGTTCAGGTATTGGCTTAGAAGCGGGAAGGAGAGAATAGTTGGAAGTTGCCATAGTTATAGGAGGTGGGCAAGGTAGTCCAGAGTGGAGGTCGGCAAGGAAAGAAGCTAGTTCTAGTCTTCAGCTTTCTATTAAGTTGGGGGAGAGTTTACAGTGCAATTGATCTGCACGGCAGCGAGTTAAAGAGGTAGCGAGCTAAAAGAGCGTCAGCGAGCTGAAAAGCGGTAGTGAGCTAAAACCCTTTCTTTCCTCTTTCACTCTAGTACTAGTTCAGAACTATGACTCCTATACTAATACTCACCTCTTTACCTAGTATAGTTGCTTGCTCAGTTTCATTACAAACTAGAGGTGTGTCTTACTAAGTTCCATAACTCTATCTTATCTTTCATAACTCTATTTTCTCTTTCTTAGATTATTAAAACACTCTATCTTATCTTTCTTAGATTATTAAAACAAGGGAAAGGGTGCCTGCCTCCATTCAATAAGCCATTAGCGCCACAGTTGTAGTAGCTTGTTGGATTCCACTCGGGATGAAACAGCAACGGGTCATTCTCCACGACAACACTCGTAGTACTAAACTGAACTTACAGAACCGACAACAGGACTTGTGCCCCCGGGATACCTTTACTTGAGAACTGATCCCTATCTTTCCCCTGCTTATGACTAATCACTTCATTTCTATTTCCACTCTGCCCACGGAGACGTGTAGCTCCTAGGAGCAGAAGCCTACTTTACTTAACCGTCTAGCCGGCCAACACAACACTGCTTAACCTCTTCCGGAATTACCAATATCTATACGAGACTCAACTGACACTTTGACACTCGAACGAAACCTTGAAACTTCAGATTCTCTGGTGGACCTCGACTTGACTTCGATTTCTTACTTAGTCACGAGCTACATTAGCACTGAAGTCTGTCTTTCTTTGTTGGCGCCCTAAGGGTAAGAATCTTGATATGAAGCAGGAGTGAAGTTATTACAGTTCCTAATTGGGGTGTTAGCTTGCGCTTCAGGAGTTACCTTTACTTCAAAGAAGGAATCTCTCTCTCATCCGCCTATAAGGAGAAAGTGTCAATTGAATCAAGTAGCTCATTGAAGGTTAGCACAACGTCATTTGCGTCAGCTTCGGTAGCTTCTAACTCAACTCGCTTTAAGAAAAGAATATTGCTGGAAATTCATAGAAGAAAGTCACGAAACTCAGGACTCCTCTCCGGCTCAGGACTCCAGACGGGAAATGCACTCACTAACGGGAGCGAAAATGGTAGGATCCTATTTCCCAGAAATAGACTTGACTAGCACTGTGTCTTCCCCTGCGAGAAACTACTGGAATTTACACTGGAACTGGACATTCATAAGCGGATGATCCATATTATGATCTTGAAACTAAAACGAAACTTTCCACGAGACCTCAGACTTGAAGAGCCAATCAAAAACCTCATAGACTTTGGGGGACCAATAGTCCATCTCGTAGACAACAAAGGTAAAGGTAAAGCCCAGCACCAGATTCCACTAGGCAAGGAACTACTAGACCAGAGTCATGAGTTGGAACAAGAACTGGAACAGAAGAACCTAAAAGCAGTGGATAATATCTCTCTTCAACACTCGCACCCCAAGATATGAGTAATCAAAAGAGCTTAAAAGCCAGTAACCAAACACCGCTTACTTTCATTCGGCCCAAGCACTACCCTTTACTACAAGCAAGCTATCCATAAGGCAGGGAAGGGAATGATGGTCGACAACACAATAGGATGACACTCGCCAAGTCACTTAGCAACTACTTATGGCTTACGCGTAATTGAATACCCAAACCTACCATAGCTCTGATACGGGGCATTGACGCCTCGAAAGATCAACTTGCTCTCAGCATTCGATTGTTGAGTTGATTCCGCAGCATTTGCTGATGATCTCTCTTTTGCTGATGATCGTTCTAAGAATCCTGATCCAATTGAAGTTCAACATGGAATTTGCTCTTGGAGCGCCGAGTCAACAACTCACTCTCTTTCCACTTCCTTCTACCCTGACTTACTCCCTTACTATAAAGAATAGAATCTAGCGTTACTAGACCTTGACTTTAGTTCGGGTCGGGTTGACAGCTGGAATTGAATCACCCTCACCCGTCTATAAAGCAAAGGAATGTGATCAAGCAGAAACTCAATTAGCGCCTCACTGACATACTCCACTCGCACCGACACTCTAACCTGTAGACGTCAAGCCACGAAGACATCTATTGTAATAACTTCAGTCTTATCTCCAAATCGCCCCTTCCCTCTTACCTCTCCTCTTGCCCCAACTCGTAAACTAGGAGCTACAGAGCCAACACCTGACTTTAGAACCAGAACAGTACTACAGGTCTTCCACTCGACCTGGCCTGGCCTCTACTTAGTCCACTCTATTCTTTAGTTCACTACCGGTAAGTCAACTAACTACTTAAGAAATCAACTACTAGCTTGCCCCAACTCGGCAACTCGGGAATCAAATGCAGGTTAACACCCCAATTAGGACAGGGAAAGGGGTTCGGGGAAGTAAAGAGCAGAGCAAAGATGAAAGCCAGCTGCTGTAGTGGAGTGGTAGGTTGAAAGCCCTGAGCTAAGTAGTTGATTGGCCCGGAGTCCTAATCTAGAGCGGCTGCCGCTTCCGTTTTCCTATATCAGATAGAAATTAGATCTATTGAGCTGGTCTACTTGTCTAGTAGTGACTTTGCCCTGTTCCTAATCCTATTTCTGAAGTAATAAGCTTCCTCTCCTGCCCCAATTACTTAAGGGCATCTGCTTGTACTGGTCCCATATTATCTATTTCCTCAGGAGGTCCTATATTCTCTATTTACTACTTGCTTAACACAAGCTAACTTACTATAAGGGACTTACTATAAGGGCTCTATTAAAGCTTAGTTTCATTCTTACATTTGAGTTTCGAGCACTAGGTAGGCAAAGAGAGAGCACGCCGGTTGGTTACCAACATCTATAATAGGGAAGCGGGTGGGAACAATCATTCTTCTTCTAAGCCAAGCCAAGACCGGAACCATCCTTTCTTCACCGACAACACAAGCACCCGAACCTACCCTCTATAGGAATGACACAACTACCTTAGCCTAGTAACAGAGGGTTTCTTGCTCGAGTACTATAAGTCCAATAATTCCATTCCATTCTTGTATGCCCGGGTGATCTGATACTTTCCACTTATATTCTCTATTCCTGTATTGATTCTATTACTGGAGAAACTTCTTCTTTATTATATGAGTAGATGCTCTAAGTCGTATCCGGAGTAACAGAACGAGAGACAGGTGAGACTGCTTAGGTGGGGCAGTGACACTAAAAAGCAGTAAAGCCAGACTCAACAGTGAGGGGAAGTACTAAAATCTAAGATCGTCTACAATAGCTACAGAATAAAGAGCACCCGTTCAATACTTAGTTGTATAGGGATCAGACTAAAGTGAAGGAGAGGCATACTCCAACTATCACATACAAGAAAAGCATCAAGCAAAGCAAGCTTTTATATCAGTAGCGGAAGGGCGATACTACACCTAGTGAGTCAGAATCAAAGCTCGGGGGTAGTAAGAACAATAACTCAGAAAGACAGAAGGAGTAAGAACAATAACTCAGAAAGACAGAAGGAGATATAGACCAAGCTATGGGATGGGGGCTCTATACAGAAGTTAGATCAGGATATAAAGAATGGAGTGTGGGAATAGTAGCTGGGGAGTTCGGAGTGCCAGGGCTGTAAGTAAGGCTTGGTGACAAACAACCATAGGCGGGCTCACGGGTTCAATTAGGATTTTAGGGCTTATAAGATACACTTAGAGACAGGATAGGAAGACTCCAAGAGTGTAGCGGCACTGACGCGTAGAAACTCCTATTGGAGCCCTTACAGGGTTTGCGAGAAACAGCACGAGTTTAGTATTTGTATGCAGAGTAGCCGTTTAGTATTTGTATGCAGAGTAGCCGTAAGTAGGTAAGTCAACTTGAATCCTAGTCGACCAGATCAGATGTAAGAGAATCTGCTGTGATAAAGTAAGGTAAGGTGTGTTGGCGATGAAGCGGTAAGTTCAGAGTTAGGATAGCCTGGTGTAGTGATTGGCTTTCCAGAGTCGGGTGATTGGCTGCACCTTAGTTGTCATAGAGTTCCTTTTGTTTAAGTTTACAGTTGGCACCGAAGTTGTTGTTTGGTCTTGCTAAGGTGAACTTGTCTACTTGTCCTCATCCACCCTGTTTTTTCATTAATAAGTAGGCCTGAACCAAGTGCTTTGTTTGTGTTGCACGGTAGCGAGTTCATAGCGTAGGAGTTCTCGACCGCCAAGTCCTGTTTTTGGGAGCTAGTTCCTCCCCGATCAAATGAACAAGGCTGACTATCCACACTTTCTTTCTTTAACTACTTACTTTTCTTCTTGAATTCGATTGTTAGGTCTACTATCCTGGTTTTTAGCTTGGCACTTCTATCTTTTAGTCTGAATCACCTTTAGTTCACTCTGCCGCTACTCATCTAACATCCGTATTTGTCTATTCTGCTACTGTATTTAAGTATTACTTTGCCCATTACTTCCTATAAGACTAACAATTCGAAATTAGAGCTAGAGTATCGCTCGTCAGCTTCGTCCTTATTTACCTTTGTTTTCATTCTACGCCTAGTGCTTTTCATTCCTTTCCTGCTCGGGTATTAGAACCAAACTCAGTATCATTAGAATGGAGGTATGATCCAGTGTTATTTATATCAGAATATAGGGAAGTAGCATCAAACAAATAAGTCAGAGGAATAACTCCATATTGCCCAACCCAACCCGAACTAACTGAACTCTTTTTCTTACTACTCTGTCTCTGCTTCCTATTCTCTTGTTCCAAACTGAAACTACTTTATCTAAGGGGAAAGGAACGAAAACAGGTGGACGAACACAGTTGAAGCTCCTCCGCGTAACATGCAGTGTCTTGGCGAATGGAATAGTGAACTGACTAAGAAGTCATCATGGAATTTCATGCACATCTTGAATGCACATCGCATGCATCTAAGTAATTCATCTGACCCACATCTCCAGCTATATCATAGTAAAGAGGATTTTCAGAAAGGATCTCTGATCTCCTAATAGCCTATAATCCATTCATTTCTATCTCTTGAATCCATTCATTTATCTCTCTTGCTGCTAGATTAAGGTAACCTAACTTAGCATTGTTTCAAAACTCACTTATTACAGCTGGTTCTACAAAGCTTTAAGCAATAAAGGAAGATAGGCACCAAGAACTAACTTACGCACAATGTCTTATTCCATTCATTACTTATTTCGTTGTGCTTCTGGAATTCTATCACTTGCTTGAAAAACTCACTCCTAATACACCTCCCTGAACACGATAAGCTTGTTCCCCGAAACTCAAGTCAGTTGTTTGCTTGTTTCAGTAATTAGCCCCGCACCCCTAAACTCACTGCTTACTGCTGACTCTAAGACACTTCCAACAAAGAATCCAATTGAGGCCTTGGTCCCCCTTTCCTTTACTTTCACACACGCCCGTACGTAATATTTGTACTTTCATACTGGACTTCCCCGAACTATATACAGGATTTCTACCCTTTACTCTACCTTCACTTCAAGCCCTTGCGCGTTAACTCATTCACACTTACTTTTCAACCGAAATATGTTGTCTTCACCTACGGAAACTTAAACACTCGAAACTCACTCCTATACAGTTAAAGACTTAGAGCCTAGAACTTATCTTACCGCAAACACTCGAACAGTTTCTATTCCATATACGACAACTAAGGTAAAGTTCCAAAAAAGAAGAGTTGTAGTATTAGCTTGTAAGATTCTGACCAACACCCTGCTGATGATCGAGTAGACTTAGAAACGAAAACAGGCAATTCTATACTATGAGCTTCAAAGCCAGTTCTTTCTCCTGCTCCTTATTCGGCTTCCAATCCATCTTCTTATCTTTCTTCCCTTGGTTTAAGATACATTGATCTGCGCTAACGGTAAGTTGTTGGTTCAACAAGGAAGGGGAGACTACTATATACGGGTGCTTGGAAATGAGGTTTCTGTTAATGATGTTTCTGTTCGAGTGTTGTCTCCGAGATCAGTAGATGAAACAGAAGAATGAGTGAGCTCTGATAGAATGAGTGAGCTCTGATAGAATAAGAAAATAAGGTAACTAACTACCCCATGTGCTCTTTCTCTAAAGTCACTAACTACCCTGCCGCGCTACAACTACTTGGAAGCCGCCCTAAGGGAATGAGTTTCATCCTAGTCCCCCAGAGAAGAGGGCCAAGCAACTTCTAATGACCAAGCCACTACTAACGACCGCCAAGACACTACTAATGACCAAGCCACTACTAACCAAACAACGGCGCAAGACGTTGAGCGGTAGCAAAAGTAATATATATAACAAAGTTATTACAATAGATGTGTTCTGGGCGGAGGAGCCTGAGCTAAAACGGTAGCGAGCCCTCACCTACAGATCAGTCTGAGTGGCACCCGAACACAGGACTTGGTCATAACTCGGCAAATGGAGAATATCTCCTCTGATCTTTCCTCTGATCCTGAACTAGTTGATGCTGCTTCAAAGCCAACAAGCTACTAACTGACCTAGCCAAGTAACAGACTTCGGGCTGACTCTATAGTCTCTCGGTCAAGCCTTAATAAGTAGGGGCGAGGAACCACTAGCTGGAATTGAATTAACCTATTTGATATCAGGCAAGCAGACAAGCAACCACGGAACTACACCTCTGATTCAACTTAACCTCGAACAGGACTACCGGGATTCAGACTAAAACTCGAGCAGGTTGACTAGAGACTAGAACTACAGAGTGGAATTCTTAACTGAACTCCTTTCACTGTAAACTAACCACTCCTCTGTAAACTAATTCTGTAATTCCAACTTATGAGCATGAGCAACGCGCTTCAAAGCCAGCACCTGATCTATATTCTGTTCCTGCTCCTCCCTACTTCTTCTCCGGATATTGCTTATGTTTCTCGGCACCAACGCGCCTCACCAGTACTTTCTTATTTTTTCCCTTAAGCGCTAAGTATTGACTCCCATCCCCCTTCGAAAGAATTATTCCAGGTGGGAGAGCAGTAGAGCCAGTAAACCTATACTTAATGGATTCTGACTCTCTCTAATTACCCGACTATTTATATTCAATAGACCAATACACTGCTTGTTCTTTCGCCTTTGATTCCATCAGAGAGAGATGAGCTTTCAGAGAGAGATGAGCTTATTAATAGGATGAAACAAGGGATTCCACAACTCCGGATAGATAGCCAGTATTTCACTAAAGAATGGAGTTTAGCCCGAGCCGAGATACCCGCTTGCTCTGTAACTCCGGTAGGGAAGGATACTTATTGAACTAACGCAGTTACTTGGCCCCGTTGCTAAGGCAACTCCCGCATCTAAGTCAACTCAGTTCCCTTTCCCTAACTAGCAAGTAAGTCAACAATCCCAGCTGCTGGCAACAATCATACCTATGACAACTGGCTCCACGGATCTAACTGCTTCCCTTGCAGACCTCCTAAACTAGTGTTAACGCCTACCTCTCCTCCGGTTACTATAAGAAAGAATGTTGACTCCCCGGTAGTGCACTAAAGAATTGGGTAATGACCCTAGTGCCCCCTTTTCAAAGATAAGAAAAAGAATTGGAAGCTGTGCCAAAGTGAGCAGTTTGAGCTGTTGCAAGAGAAGAGATAGAGGCAAGAAGAGTTTCAGTTAGGAATACTGGGTAGTCCCGCCCTTAGGTTCAATGGGTCAGTTATGAAAGTTACGTTTCAGTGC
Organism: Musa acuminata AAA Group; assembly: GCF_036884655.1. Lineage (NCBI taxonomy): Eukaryota > Viridiplantae > Streptophyta > Magnoliopsida > Zingiberales > Musaceae > Musa > Musa acuminata. The sequence continues at coordinate 419,057 of NW_027021310.1, read as the reverse complement.
TCTGCTCTAGTTTAAGTGCTCTAGAGTTTCAGTGCTCTAGTTCTTGTGAGCATACAGTAGGAGACTAATATCCTTACAAACCTTTAGAAGCATATTAGTAGAAATTAGTAACAGCTAACCCATAAGTCACTCTAGAATCATAAGTTTCGAATGCCATGCCCACGAAGAAGAACACTTTCTCTTAACTCGGGTTTCTTGCTCTAGCAGGGTTTCTTGCTCTAGCCCTAAATTCCTATAACTGTAGCTTGCTCTAGTAAAGCCAACTACTCTCAATCCGGTGAGTCGCCCCAACAAGCACTTCTGGAACTCGTATTGAATCCAATCCAGAACTCAACTTCAAACTTAACCTCCCCTCCACCTATGAAATTAGTAACAGCAGAATCTCAATAATAAAGTAGACCTAGACCCAGGAGTGGAAATAGAAATATCAGAATTCTTTGGTTACTCCGGTATTAATGAAGCAAGTAAGAAGGAAGGTATCAAACGTAAGATCTAAAGTCTGGTGTTGGCACAGGACTCGGTTATCCATCTCCCTTTCCTCCGGCAAACACACTTGGATTATTGAGAGTTGAAGCCCAAGTTTACGAGTGTCAAGGAAAGTCTCTACAAGTCCTTTGTTCACCCTATTAATAGCGGCAGTCCGGGCAATGAGAAGTATCGAATTGTAGCCAGTTGACAGAGGTAGGGAAGTAAACAACCCAGTCACTCACTAAAACCCGTTAAACAACACTGCCGCGGAACTAAAGTAGTTCCTTGGTGAACCAAACAGGGAAGTGCAAGCCTGATATCGGTACCGACCAGACTGATGCTAAGGCAGCTAAGGTCTAGTCTAGATGTCTTCGTAGCGGTCAAGGAGCTCTCATTGGATAAAGTTATCTGGCATTATGCTCTGTGAACTATCTGATAAGAGTAATAATTTGTCTGAATCGACTGAAAGGTTATTAAGGTGTCCAAAGCTTTGAGCGAACAAGAACCTTCCACTCTTTTTTGCAAAGCTATAGACATATTGGATTTGACTTATCAATTTGTAAGATGCACGGATTTCTGCCTTTTTGAGACTTCGATTCACCTGAGTGTAAGCTTGGTTTGTAATGTGCTTTCTCTATAGATGGATCTTCTCCTCTTTTGGTAAGCTTGGTTTGTCATGCTTTCTCTATAGATGGATCTTCGACCTCTATCGCACTTATTATCTTGATCTTCGACCTATTTTGGAAGCCTTTGAAGAGTGCTGCTGTCTTGTCTTACCTGGCAATGAGTTAAGCCGGCCGTCTCAGGATGGCTTGGGCATCGGGCAAAGAAATCCAATGTGTTTTCAGGCGTCTAACAGAGCTGTCTGCCAAAGACCCCTTCCTATGCTTCGGGGCATTAGGTAAGATTCCCTCTCGCCCCCACTTACAAGAAGCTTACGTAAGCAATGTATTTCGCCGATCAATATCCGAACGGAACGGATTCGAACTTATACTAGAATCGTTTACTGTGCTAAATTCACCATCGCTTTCTTTTGAGCAGTTCACTGGTATCTTATCAAGCAGATTCCGTAAGAGCGCATTCCATGTCCTATTCGATTCTTAGGTTCCAAAGCAAGCAGCAAGCTCCCTTCTAATGTGTTATTAGGAAGGCCAGATCTTTCTTTTCTATATATATATAGAGAGAGAGGGTCCCCTTATTCCCGTGGTTGAGCTTATATAACTTGTTACCCGGGGTTCCATAAAATGCTTTTGGTGAGGCAGTTCAGAGATCTTTTTGCTGAATGGGAAGAGGAAAAGGAAATACTACTGCTTTAGCTCCTAACCGAATCGGGTACCTATATGCTCTTGTCTTGATTAAAGGAAAGGAAAGCAAGGAGTAAGTTAACTACAAGGAAGGCCTTAGGGGGTCTGGCCTGTGCTACTCATAGGCGCTGTCCTACGAATAGTCTCTTTTCTAGATGTCTTTCCCAGTCGGTGGCTGAGGGCAAGGTGCTCGAAAGTCTCTACTTTACCGAGTCTAAAGGGTAGGAAAGGCAAAAGTCAATAATGCATAAATGAGAAAACTTTGCCTCTTCCTGCTGGTATAGGTTTAGGGTAAGTGTTTAGGGGGAAAGGTTTGATTCTCTCCTTGCTTCCCGGACTCCTAGCTATCAATTTATTAGGAAAGAGAATCCGAGTCATAAGATTGAGTTAATCACCACAGTACAATTGACTGGGTAAGGAGTGGTTGTCTCCTTTACATCCGACACTCATGCAATTGGAGATCTTTACTGCGCGTGGACTGCTTGAGCCGCTTCCACCACTTGTATTGTAGGCCAGCCCAGACCCTGTTTCTATCATTGAGAATTCTCTAATCTAAGGGTGGGTATCTGAAGTTTCTAAAATCCAACTAAGCAAAGATAAGGGTAGGTATATGAAGTTTCTCAAAGAAAGCTAAGCGCGCAGAGAGAGGACTTCCTGGTGTGGGCCAATACTTCTGGGCCTTCCCTGGTTCTAGTCAATATGCCGTCTGCAAGTGGTAAGTCTCTAAGATAGTATATGTTGGTGCTGGCGGTGTGATTCATCCGATTTCCAGTGTCTTGGGTGCTTCAATTCTGATATCATTGTACTGCTTCAATTCTGATATCATTGTACTGAATGTAGTGGCTAAACAAAGGGTGCGAGTAGAATCGTAAATAAATGGAAGACAGAACAGAATACAATGTGAATGAGTTTCTCTAAAATAGCAATCTACGAGATTAAGATTACCTTTTATATACACTAAACTACTCTACTTATACTCACTTATTGCTTCAAAACACCTATCACTCTTTTGGTGCGCTTACGTGAAGGGTGCCCACCTTCTATTCCTTAGAGAACAAGCTAGGGAATGAGTTATTATAGTAAGGCAATTCCATGTTAGATGCGCTATTGGAGTATACCCTTATATTCATTATGATTTTAGCGGCAGGCCTGATGTGGCTTTCGTTTTTCTTGAATTTCCTCGACTTTCCGTTCTGTTCTTATTACCTGTTTTGAAGCGAGGTGTCGAAACAAGCTATAGTCATATATATCGTTTCTTGTGTCATCGGAGTATAGATCAGCTCTTTAAGAATGCCCATTACATGGAGCGGTTTCTTCCATCTGTAGTGAGTCGGTTCTTCAAGGGGAATTTGGTAGCCAGTTACTAAGTAAGCTAACGGGAGCTTTAGAATAGAAGCGAGTCCTGTCTTTGGCTAAGGTTAGGCGCTAACAGAGTTTCAATTCCTACTGGCTTTCAGCACCTTGCTTGTTCCTAGAGGTCTAGCAGCCCATGTAACTCCCGAAACTTGACTTGTTTCGAGTGCAATGGGTAGATCCTTACAACTTTGGCATTAGATTCGAGCTAGATTCTCTTCTTCTTCTGTGATTCGAGCTAGATTCTCTTCTTCTTCTGTATAAGATGAAACGGATTGTCTTGTACCGCGCTGACCTTACTTTTTGAACTGCTATCGCGGATTATTAAGTTGGAGAAGCTATATAGAAGGTTGCTTTCTCTCTCTACCACCGTAACAGCCTTATGACTTTCACTATCCCCTTTCTTTTGCAACGGAAAGTGATCTCTATGGCCGGTCGGCACCCTATTGTTTGATTTCGTTCCCGCATCGAAACATAAATAGTCTCTTTTTTTCACTATGAGCTTTCAAAGAGTCTATTTTTGGAACTATGAGCTTTCTACTTTCACTATATATTGACTTCACTTGCTTGAAAGAACTAGCTATACTTCCGGCTTGTTGGAGCTTGACTTAATGTAGTTTACTTAAAGACTGCTTATTTCCGAACTGGTTTAGTTACTACTTCTCCTAGCACCTAACTCGCCCGGCAATACTTACTTGAACCGGCTCCCGCTTTGATGGAGTAGTACTGGCTCTGGCACAGGTTCCGGGTGATAGCAGCTCTGTCTCTTTGCTCGGTTCTAACTTTATGGAGCGCTTTACTCGGAGTGTAGCGTTCTTCTTCCCGTAACCGACTTTCCAACTTTCCCCAAGCATTAATGTCAATATTCTCTAAGCAAAAGCACTCTCCAAGCCGAAAGAAAGAAATAATGTATTACTTGCCCTACAGCACGGTATAAGAGTGACTACTTGAACCGGACGAGCAGCTTGCTCCTCGGAACCCATATGACCTACTAGCTTATGATGCGATTTACTACTCCGAAAGCAGTCGACCTACCACCCCAAATGAGATTCTTCCCAGCAAACTACAGCATCAACAAAGAAAGAGAGCCTAACTACTGCTTCAAACAAAGAAAAAAGAGCCTTACTACAGCTTCAAAGAAGAACTAAAGCATCAAAGCGTTAGTGCGCAACGGAATCCAAAATAAGATAATGGAGGTGTTCACATATATAGAATTGATGAAAAAAACAGTCAAGATAGTGCACAACTGAACTTATAGAAATTTGTAAGAACACATATGACTGCTTGCTCCGTTGCTTTTTCTCTACCCTACTACTCTACTTGCTTGTTTGAATGGAATTGAATGCTCCCTATGATAGAATGTAGTAACAAAACTCCTTACTCTAATAAGCTAATGCGCAAGGGCGTAGTAGAAACTTCTTAATGTCAAGATTTAGTAATGTCAGATATTTATATAACTGCTTATGCTTACTCACTTATTGAATGGAATCCCTCGAAAAGAGCACATTGTATAGAATCCTGTAAAGACACTGCTTACCTGCTTTTATTCAAGTAGGGCACAACAGCTTGCTTGCCTTTTTCATTTCACTAGTTGTTTGTTTCATTTCATTGAATCTCTTGAGCATCATATAGATTCTAGTAGCAACATTGCCCTCACTCTCATAAATAAGGAAATAGAGCATCTCCTCTTCACTCACTAAGGCACGGGTTTGCTTGTTCGAACTCAACAAGTACATATTAGATGGGCACGCACCTCAATAGAATTTCAGAATCACCCGACCTACTCTCTATGAGTAAAGAACATAGGTTACAGGAAAGGCGAAGTCAATGATCATACACGTATAGAGCGGTTAAGTAGACAAATTCGAACATTGAGTAACTTCACTCTAAACTCTAAAGAGCTGCCTCAGACTATAGTCAAGTATTGGGTGCTTACATGACAAATGTATTAAATGTTGGTACCTGTACTTCTATTAACTAATATGAAATAAATGCACTTAACTATATAATTCTATTCGACACTCTATAACTATATAATTCTATTCAATGAAAGGCGTCGTCAATAAGATCTTCTCAAGGGGGCTAAAGGCTTGGCTTCCCAATCAGAACTTGTTATTGTATTGAAATGTGCCGAGATTCCTTCTTAAACGAAGCAACAAGCAATACGTTAAGAAAAGAATACCTATATACCACCTATTCTAACATTTTGGAACAAAACGGAGCATTGCTTATAATATAAGTTGGAGCATCTCTTAGGAGCTGAGCTATGTTGTTATGTTTGCTTTCTTTCAGAATAAAGTAGATAGATAGAATTCAATCCTAACTTGAGCCGGGTAAGGGTAAGCGATAGAAAGAAGGGAGTTTACTAAAAATAAGAGAATGGAGTTGCACCACTTATAGATAGAAGATATGAAATTGACTCTCTAAGCTAAGAGAACCCCGAGTAGAAAGAAGATATGAAATTGACTCTATAAGAGAACCCCCGCCTGAGTAGAAGATATGAAATTGACTCTCTCTAGGACAACCATAGAATTCAGTCAATTACTCTCTCTAGGACAACCCCTGAGCTTGTTTGAATTGAATCTACCAATCGCCCTTGCTTCTCTAAAGTCAGAATAGATCTCTTTGCCCTTGCTTGTTCAATCTAACTAACAACTTCTCTAATAAAGTAACCTAACACTGCGCACTTAAGTTAACTCTAACTGGGAAACTCCTAACGTGTCCCGAAGAAAACTGTAAGCTTACGCGCAACGGCTAGTTCTGCTGACTCACTACTTACATCTTACGTAGCGGTAACCAAAGAACATAGCTGCCGAACCCTATAACAAGAAGAGTACCTTTTCTTTATTCCCTCTTTAGCCTAGTATTTCTTTATTGATTTATTTCCTATGGTTCCCTTTCTTCTTGAAAACACGGGCCAAGTAACTACGTCAGTTACGCGGCAGTCCGTCCCTTCACCGAGTAGAGAATCAGAGGTGTAGCTCGATAACAGGTGTTGTTGACAGTTCATTCTTTGTTGATTGCCCTCATATTATAAGTCAGTTTACATTCTTCTATATATGTGCAAGATAACAGATTTACGGAATTCCATCTAATATGTGCATTACTACTCTTTTATTACTTTTGATTATTTGACTTCACTATGGTATCTTATATTCAATGATTTTGCACTTACATTCTCTTTGGCCTCCATTATATATTCCAGTAAACTGTTTGTTTCGGAGTAAGGAACCCTCCACTAGAAATTAGGTCCAATCAATTCATCCTCCAAACCAACTAAACTAAGTAGTAGGAATCTCTTGGGGGGCGAGTAACGTCTAGTCTAAGCTTGTCTCTGACTTTTTGTGAGTGGAATTCTGACTTTCCTAGTTGTGAGTTATATCTGTGGCAGCGGGTGCCCATTCTGACTGTTATAGGTGGAACTCCCCTATGTTTACATACTTCTCAGTAATTCCTCTGAGCCTTCTTAACTACTCTATTTGTTTTGACTACTCTCCTATTAGGTTGTATACCGCTATGGGGCAATATATTGATTATCTTATTTTATGGTTCGCTAGTCTCGGTAGTATCATGAAGAGCCGGAGCTGGGGTTTTAAGAGTCATCGTTGGGGGAGTTAGTTTCAGTGCGGGTATCTAGTTTTCAAGTAAGTGAAGTCAGAATAGGCGTTTGGCAGGGCAGCTTTGAGGCTAGTAGTTGCCGGTTTGCATTGAAGAAAGAAAGTAATGAGTTAATAGGAGAAGTAATAGGTAGCGCTTGTATCAATAGAACATAGAATAGTATCAATACGAATAGTCTCAATACAATAAAAGAACAAAAGAGAGTTTACTCTGTGCCAACTCCATTCTTAAGATAGTGTCTTCAGTGCCAATGCTATTATGACTTTTGAGTTGAGGTAGCGGGAATGAGATAAAGCAGTGTCAGCCCCAGAGACAGTAGAGCAAGGTTCGGAGGAAGCAAAGGAAGGCCTTGGGTATAGGTGGTGGTTCCATTCCTTAATACGCTTGTCGACTACTATGACTATGAGTTTGGACGACTATTACTATGGGTGTTAGCAACTAATCCAACTACTGCAATTCGAACTTTCGAACGGAAACTACCCTATGGCGCAGGAGACCTAGGCTCTTGCTACTACCCTTGATATGCATTCAATTAATCCAAAAAAACCAGAATCCAATAGTCACTAATCAGAATGGGGCCAACGTAAACAATACTCTCCTTACTGACTTCGAAACTTCCCTTCCCTACTTTCATTCTGAAACCGATAGCTCGCCCCTTACTTGTGTGCGCACTATCTGATCCAGCCTACCTTTCTTTCTTTGACTTGCCCTTCCCATTCCACTCACTAGTATCTTCAGGATGCCTGCTCATTTCAATTCCAAGAAACAGAATAGAACACTGCATTAACGAACTCAGCTACTACAGCAAAGACCTTAGCTCATAACAAGGTGCTGAAAGTCTACTCTCCGATAAGACCTTAGCTCGGAACTTCCACTTTTGCTACAGCCCTTGGTTCTGAAACTCCATGCTTTCAAACAAGCACTACTAACCTAAAAGCAGCCTTTACTCGGTTTGATAAACAGAGCTACCTTTCTCTGGCTCTTCAACTCGTCCATCTTAGCCTATCTTTCATGTCTCTGATCCTTACTTGCTGGGATCGGGGCTTTAACCAAACTCTGACTTGAACCTTCTATCGGCCTGCCACGTAGTAGTCTAAGCCTACTTTGCTTTATCTTATTCTCCAGCCAGTGCTTCCCGGACTTGTAATAGTGCTTAAAAGCCTTTCCTTGCTGGCTCCTATTCTTAATACCTTTGTTTTAATCCTGAAATAGTGCATTTGAATACTGAATCTTATAGTCAAGAAATCCACTAGTGCTAACAATACCCGAACTCGGGACTGGTAATGAAGGAAGGGCTAACAAGAATGGAACTAGGACATATAAGAATGGAAGTGTCAATATCCAAAGAAGAAACCTTATTAGTAACAGAATTGACCTAGTAGCAAACATACTTTAGAGCTACTGCCCAGCATCCACCAAGTCACTACAACAAACACAGCAGCAATAAAAAAGAATCCATGTTTATTGTTACGTTCTTATCGAGTCCACGTATAGGTAACCTAAGCCCCAAAGAGTTTAGCAACATAGGCTCACTTTCCAGCATTACACATTTTCTCCAGCTTTTATAACTCTACTAGACTATAGGGGGGCAGTCAAAATACATTGCACCCGTTTGAATGCTAAAAGGACAGGAATGGAGTTTATTGTAGTCCACCTGAAAACAAAGGAGAGATTGGGATAATTCCTTTCGGTCAAGAGTTAGGAGACCGCTTTCTCACTTATACGAAGTCCTCTTACAATACATATATTCTTTCTTTCTTACATTAATAGATTCTTTCTTTCTTCATTCTCTCAATCACACACACAGGATTATTGCAGTCATGTTCATTCAGCGAGTGATCCAAAATACCGCTACTGCTCTGCTATCTTCCCTAGCCCCTCATCTGCTGCGGAATCTGCACTGCATAACATAACTCTTCTCTCCAGAGCCATAGCTCTTACAAATAAGTATGGAGACAGGTACAAATAAGTATGGAGACAGGTCCGAGGATCATCTTTATTAAGTCCCTTCTGGAATGGAAAGGAAAATCTGTCACTCATTATAAGAGAAAAACCCATGTTTTGTTGTAGTGATAGAACCTTTGACCCAGTTGCACAATGTCATGGGGAATCAAAGAGAAAGAGCTACTATATTAATGAGAAGAGAAAGCACCTGTTCACTGATTCATAAGAGAAATCATAAGAGTCACCTAGGGGATAGGCCAGACCCATGTGAATGCTGACTTACTATTGAGGAAATAGGCATCTAATCCACTCTCATTGGTTGTATGATTTCTTCCCTTCAAGCAAGAGAGGCACTCTTCGACTAATGATTCAAGTAGGGCATAATCCTATAGCAAATAGAGTAGGATCCTCTAAATGCATTTATTTCTAAAGAGTATTTCTGACATCGGACTTCAGTTTCCCATCAGGATTGAGAACTTGACTTTAGGGCCCAGTAGAATCATTGTAGTGTTGCATTTACCTCATGCAAAAGCTTCCCATTTCCATAACTAAGAAATAGCTATACTAATTTCATTAAAAACAATACTCCAAGCAGCTTTTCAGAAGTCAGCAGTGGAACCATCATGACAAGGAAAGAAGTCACTCTACGGAAATTTCCTTTAGATATTGGCCAACTCCACTAATGTTATTTTGATGGGATTGAGGCTCTCGTTAGAGGTAAGGCATTTTGGCGAACTCAACTCAACCTCCGCTGTATAGATTCCAATTCTGTCTTCTCTTTCCATAGGAGAAAAGTGTACTTTCAAAGCTTCTTCTGCTAACTAACCCATGAGACTATCGAGGTACCTAACCTCTTTATATCTGTCTTTTCTTTTGCTTCCAGACTCACTACCACTTATCTTATTGCTGGCTCTTTTGCTTCCAGACTCACTACCACTTATCTTATTGCAGTGAATATGCACATCGTATGATATAAGTAAGTTACTTCCCTGCTGACACACCTATGACTCTCGGTGCACGTGCTGCTTCAAATCTAACAACCTAACGGACCCGAGAAGTAAGCTTACGCGAGTTAATGTTGAGTTGCTTGTTGAATGGAATCTATCTCCCCTAATGTAGAATGGAGTAAACAAACTTAATAAGAGTATTTGATAGTGCACCTTATAAGATATAATTGATTAACCTAGCACACTACCACTTCTTTGCTAGTTCCCTTGCTTTGAATGTGAAAAAGAAGGAATTGGACTTCACTCCTAGCACGCACGCACCCCGAGTTGCCTTCTTTCCCTTCTTTCGCACCACTCATTAAAGCGGAGCACGATAAGCCTTAGCACCCGGGGGAAACCAATTCCATTCAATCTAATTCACCTCATCATACAATTGAGTAACAACACTACTGACTGCAACAAGCAAAAGAAACTCTGTTAGCGGGATCGTATAGAAACTGACAGGTAATATTCCGTTTTCTATACTTTTATAAACTCCTTTAGCTTAGCTTGAAATATGAAGTTGTCAAGGAAAACAAACAGTCAAATCAGGTAATTTCATCTTACCTTTCCACACCAGAGGATAGGTCAATACCTGAGGATAGCCTTGAATAGCAGCTTACTTGAGAACTGACTGATCTAGCGGATTCTCTTTCCTCCCGGGCCTACCTCCGTTGGAGAGTCAACCGGTATTCTATATTTGTTGCACTTAATCATTGGGCTGGGTGTTAGAGATGCAAATGGTATATATAAGGATATAGAAGGGCAAGTCTCTTTCAGTTCTGGAGCAAGTAAAGAAGCTAGTTCAAAGGCAAAGGATGCCCCTTATAGTACTAGATCAAGAAAGAATGGAATGGAATTATTTGACAGAGGGGAGCCAGTAGTTGGCGATAGGGTAGTTTACTTCCTTCAATTGGTAGCGGCAGCCAATAATGGCCCCTTTTAGCTTGGTTACTTAGAATATAGATTGGATTTACAAGCAGCATAGCTTCCTAAAAAACTCTCTGTGATGCTCGAACACCAAAGAAAGGAATATGCCCCTTACTCTGGGTGTCGGGGCGGGAGTTCAACTTGTTTGCTTCACTCACTCATTGCTTTAAGAGGACCTCTGCTTTGTAGCATCTGCACTATTTCTTATAGGGCTGGCTAAGCTCCTTTTCGCGGATGCGCTGTAGTTTGCTAGCTCGGCGCAGGTTGCTCTTCCGTTTCGTTTGAGAGAAGGGCTTTTTCAGCGGTAAGTACTTTCATTGACAACGAGTACTTTCATTGACAACGAGTTTAGTTGCTTCGATACGAGTGGAGTTGCTTCTTTTGTTTCGGTTCAACAAGCTTAGTATAATGGGCCAAGCAAATAAGGTTAAGTAGACACATAATATCAAAATCAGAGTAACAACCCTCCTAAAGTAAGGCACAAGATCGAATTGAGCGCCAAAAGAGGAGAAAGAGAATGATTGGTTAAGGCAACGGAACAAGCAAGCACAATAACTCCACGAAACGACTTTGACATAGAATTCGAAATAGAAAATAGTGCGCGGTGAACTGAACGCGTAGACAAACAAGGATTGTCCCCCCGCTTACCGAAACAAACAAGCTTTGTATATTGTATAGCTCAAAGTAACGGTGTTTTTGAAAAACATTAGATAATGTGTTTAAACCTCACGTAAGGCAGTTGTCTGGAGCAAGTACAGTGAGTTTTCGTATCGGCGTTATCGAGTTCCACTGGTTGCATCTTATTAATGTACACAGATTCTGGCAGAGGGTTAGTCATCAATCAATAGGGAGCTTGCTTACTCAATCATTGATTCTACGAGTCTCTTATAGCATCTACTAAATTCTACGAGTCTCTTATAAGCATCTACTCAATAAGGCATAGATTCTCATATTCTATGAGTCTCTTATATCCCTATTGAAAACTATCTTATTACTGTACTGTCTGTACCACCAATCTTATTACTGTACTGTTTGTACCACATTATGTCACTTATTAACTCTAGTAACTCACTTCTATATGTTAGCTTGTTCTGTGCCGATTGTAACTCACTTCTATATGTAAGCTTGTTCTGTGCCGATATGAGATTGCAAATGTGTTTGTGGCTTCTGAAGAAAGTGGAGTTTTCGGATAGCCCACGTAGCCGTGCTTGTGTTGTCATAGAGTTCCATTCTTGGCTTTACCCTTGTTGTCCTATCGTATAAGGAGGAAGAATGCTTAGCCCACTTCACTAGAAATGCTGTTAAGTCGAGGGGCACAGTCTCAAAAGAAGGAAACGAGAAATGCGGTTAAGGCGAAGGTCAAAAAAGGGATACTCTATAAATGAAGTTCTGTTAAGGCGAAGGGAACTGTATCAAAGGAGAAATCAGAATAACAAAAAAAACCAAGTATACGATGCTTAAGAAAAAAGAAGAAAGAATATGAAAAACCCAGTATACATACGAGGCTTAAGAAAATATGAAAAAGAAACAGTGAGCTCCCGACGAAGAAACCGTAGAAAGATCATTAGCTGAAGATAGATCCGTGTTGGCGCCGAGAGAATCCGCAGTCTAAGCTGAAAGGAGGGCGCTTGTCAGGTCAGAGCGAGCAGAGGTCAGATTCATAAGAGAGATATTCCAATTAATAACTTCTAAAGTAGACGAGAATGGACTTTGCCTTATAGTTGGTTTGTGCTTCTTCAGCGCAGGTTTAGTCTCCAGTAAGTATACTTTCGATTTAGAAAGGAAGTAAGGGTGCCGACATCAATCAAATATTCAAACAGTGAGATTTAGAAGCAAAGCAGTAAGTAAGTAAGGAAAGAGTAAGGAGTGAGTGAAAAAGTATACTATTTTCGTCTAGTAAAGTAGTACTTAGAAGCAGTTCGAAAGCCAAGTTCGGGACGGGGTTGACAGTTCCAGTTATCAAGTCAGAATGAAACAAGTAAGTATAAGACTCAGAGACACCCTCATAAGTAGGAATTACGAGACAACCTCATAAGTAGGAATTACTGAATTGAATAGCTCACAACCCAAAAGGAAGAATGGAACTTGGAAGTAAAGATATGGATACGGTGTAGCGCATATAGGACTTGCCCCTCATAGCAGGAATTGAGCTGGGAATAAATAATATGGAGATCCAGCATGACTGTATTAAGCCTTACGCGGGTTGAACAACCAGACTTGATACTCAACTTGATACGTGCTCGCATTAACAAGGCTGTAGGCATAGTTGGGCCTGCGAAATAAACGGACTCTATGATTGAAATTGAATCCATCTCACTTCACTCGCCTATCTCATAGGAATGTAACATAGCTAAGCCAACATGAAATTCCATATTACTTGATTTCTCGCCCGGTATACAAATCATGATTTTCCACAACTCCCTTCCTGCTAGGGCAATTAGAGAAAATGGAATCTTTCGCGGTAAAGTCAAAAACTCCCGTTAGTGCAAGACAGCTCACTTGACTTTAACTCTAAACTGACTCCCTTTACATTAGCACAAGTAAAAGAATGAACTGAACCTTAAGCTAAACTATACTTAGCAAAACATCTGGTTGCTGAGCGCCCCCTTCCTTAAAGTGAAAGTGCCTTTACTTCCTGCTTCGTTTACAGCTTTAACGGTAGATTCTCTTTAAACAGCTTCTTTATACGATGAAACAAGCACTGCACTGAATCACCTCCTTCTTCTGCCGATGATATTTATTTCTACTCCAGCATAGGGGGCATTAGATTCGAGTGCCTCCCTGCTCAAGCCCATTAATTAAGGTCACAAAAGAATAATGAAACTCTCTCTTTTGCATATAATTATGGGATGTCACAGTCAAACAGAGAATTCGAATTGAATACCAGTTACATAGCTGCGGGACAATAAGTTGAGTGACATAGCAGCGAGTTGAGTGACATTAGTGACATAGGTTTTAGTGTGAATTAGTTGACGCCAAAGGCAAGAGAACGAGCAAGGGAGCAACAGTGAGCTCCGTTAGCTATAATAAGCGTTAGAAAGTGCAGCGCTAACGGAGTTATCTTAAGTTACGCTTACGTGAGAGGTGCGAAAAGAAAGTGAAGTTCAGGGGCTCAGAAGAGAGTGAAGTTCAGGGGCTAAGAAGAGACAGTCAATGTTGTATTTGTTGCCCTTTTATTAAGTCGGTAATATGACTTTAGAGTTTCATCTATAAGATATAAACTGGATCAGGATCAGTAGCAAGATCAGGTAAGGAACAAGATATGGATCTGGTTATCGTACACTTGGGCCCTAAGAAAGGTACACTTTTTGTCTGGGATTACCGCTTTGACTGTAGCCTCTGATTCTATAGTTGACTTAACTAGTACCGAAACCCTATCTCTGCTCTGGTCTCCTTTACTGTAAACCGTACAAGAACCGAAACTCTCTCCACGACATCCGAGCGCAGCGCCTTGTCAAGCAGGAATAATTCTTCCGAGCGCGCGCGTTTGTCTATCAGATTGCTTGTTCTCTATCGATATATATAAAGATGTTGATATAAGATGTTCTCTCTCGATATATACTCTCTATATGGAAGATGTTTAGAAAAGATGTTCTCTCTCTCGTATATATAAGATGTTCTCTCTCTCGTATATATATAATAATAGCATCTAAGTGCTTTTTATTACCTGGATCGGATCTATACTAAACTTGCATGAAATAAGTGTGGCGAACTCCACTCAAATTAACCATAAGTGGGCCTGTACCTGATCCTTACTCTAATCAATACTCTAATCCAGCTCCTGCTTATTGACTTACCGCGCGTAAAAGATTATACTCTACTGTCATATTTCGATAAGTAACACACGGTATAGAGGCTTGGTAAAGATACCTAAATCAACTCATTCACTTTTTTATGGAATCTTTCTTCTTCACTCCTGACTCCGTACTTTATCCTTTTCTTCTCAACACTGCACTGTCAACAACAGCTTATGCGCTTTAGTCACTCACTGACGCTGATGCCACAACTCTTGCTTTAGCCGGACAACAAAACACTTTAGCGTAACATTAGCAGAGTGGCCTATCGTAGTCGAAAACAAAACTTGTAATAACTTCTCATTATTCTTATCGAGTCTAGAGAGGGGTGTTAAGACCTACTATTGTTAACCATATTTCTATATTGTGAATGCTAGAGTAACTAGTCCATTATTTGCCGTTGTGCGTTGAGTCAGTGGTGTTTTACCATAATATATATATTGTGAACGCGATACTCTCTTCAAGGAGTTAGTTTCTGGATGGAACAACAAACAAAAGGGAACTGCGCACACAAGTAGTAGATCGAAAGAAGAAGTCAGAGAACAAGCACACTAATACAAAAAGAAAGAAGTAATGGAACAAGCACACTAATGCACCTATCAAGAAATCCACTCTAACCATTAACTTCAGGGCAACAGTCAGGATCTCTCTCTTAAACAGGAAGGAAGGAGCACATACTACTGTCTGTAACTAAGGGACTAGAATATCTCTCTTATCTTGTTATTCCGGAGTCCTAATTGAGTCTGTTTCAAACTATGTTGCTAAGTTTAGAGTTCAATCAATCCCGACTTAGTGGATGTAAGCTTTATTCTCTAAGACAAGAAACTTACAATAAGGGCCTCTACTCTTCTGTCTTTCTTACTATACTAGATTCCTACCCGCTTTCTTTCTGTCTTTCTTACTATACTAGATTCCTAGCTTACTTGCCAAAGCGTGTTCACCTACCGTCCAAGCCACTAGGCGGAGCCATAACAGTATTAGTAGCAAGAGTCAAGGTAGGCGTTAACACTCGATTTAAAGAACCAACACCGAGTTCAGCTGGGGATGAAACAAGAGCTGGGCTACTAGACTCCAAGAGTGGGGCCTTATAGTAATTTGCTTCCACTAGTGATTCTCTTTCTTACCTTTCAGTAAACCCTGATTATCTTTCTTTCTTACCTTTCAGGTAAACCCGGATTCTCTTTCTTACCTTTCAACTACTTAGTTCAATTCTGAGTCGTCTTACTTGTTGCATTCTTACTGGTGGAATTATGACTTATGAGTGGAGAGCTAAGTTACCCTCTGATACTAGATGCAGAGAAGGAGACCACTGTTACAGATTCGGAGACCTTAGTTACAGTTACAGATTCGGAGTTTCAGACCTGATATCCCTATTCGGCTCTAGCTCTTAGAACTGTAGTTGCTTGTCTACTTGCCTACTTAGTTTCATTCTGGTTCTGTCACTACTGAGCTCAATTCTGTAACTCCTGTCCCAAGTCCTGTGTTCGCCTATTAGCTCTGATCTTAGTACTACTGACTAGCTCCACTCTTTAACTCCGGGGTCTAGTACTGTCGCTTGGCCTATCTTATCTTATTTAAGAATTGGAATTGACACTCTAAACTACTGGCAAAGAATTCCACTGTAATCTCTCACTCGAACAGTGTCTTTGAACTCAGGCTTCTCTCTATACCTCTTGCTCATCTCTGCTAACTGAATTCGGTATACCTCTACTCTTGCCCGTTACTTGTCTAGTTGCTTGGCCCATACCGAAACACCCCTTTCGCCAACTACTGTGTAAATGATATCTTATTTTCTATCTTATTATAGGAGACTCTCCGATTGCCCCAACTCTGTGGAAAGCCCTGCTGCTGGCAACAATGAACTCCTTCTCTTACCTATGGCTCCTCCACATACCTTAGTAAACTAATAAAGTGAAAGTAAGTGCTAAAAGAAGCTATATAGCAGTTAAGTTTAATGGAGAGTGCTTTCCGAGCTGGAGATTTCACTTCAACTGGGTAAGGTTTAGTGAACTAATAGGGTTCAGGTCTACACTACAAGAAGAGGGGAAGGATCAGAAACACTTGCTACCGGGTAGAATCAACAGAAGCTAGATCTTATTCCAAAGAAGGGGAAGCTGTCTAAGTCAACTGATTTAGAATGGAATGAGAAACTACAGGCTCTACTGTGACTTTCCTCTCTGCTAACTTCATCCGGCTCATCCAACTCTCCTCTCAAGTAGGAAAGTGAGAATGAAATTAGCTAGTCAAAGAATTCAACCAGAACTAATAGGAATGAAACTACCCAAAGAGACAGACTCTCCTCTAAACTGAAGCTTGCACCCAACTCGACTATCTTCTTCCCAACACTGCGTAGCCATATCTTCTGCCGTGAACCCTAACTTTAGCCTTCCTTTCTGCTTTCCAGGGTGGGTAGGCGAGGCCATTCTCTTTCTTTCTCTTGAGCGATAGGGACAGTTTTCAGTCAACCCTCAACAAGAACCAACAACTGATTGAGAGTAACCAACAAGCACAGATTATACTGCTTTGAGGCCAGGCGAGGTATCTTGACCAGGCAAGCCCTAAACTAATAATGGGCCCAGTTTTATAGGCATAAAATTCATTCTAAGCTTTCTTCGGGGCATTAAATCTACTTAAACATTCCCTCACATACTATACTTAAACACTCGACTCAGTAGCCAGAGCCAGAGCCATAACAGTGTTTTTCACTGATGAATGAAGAGCGTCCCTTTAGCGCAACATTAGTAGTAGCTTTACGGTGGAGGAGCCTAATTCCGTTAATGTCAGCAGCTTGTTTCAATTGGATTTCCAAGAACTAGACTTGACTCGCACTCATCACTATTGAAGACAGAGGATGGTTGCTCACTCTCACTCTCAAAACAAGAATATCTCTTTCCGATCTAAACTCTCACTGCGGACAGCTTTCCTGGCACTGCTTCCCTTGAGACCTCTCTTATCTGGCCTACCTCCTTAACAGCTTCTAGTAACAGTGGAATCCCCAGGTCCAGATTAATGGCTAAAATGCACCAGAAGGATCGTTTCTCTTCTCTGGTAAGCCAACTACTCTAAGTATATAGTAACAGTTACTCGTTTCATCCATTGTTTCATCCGATCCGTAAGTCCAGAGTGCACCTGTATTAAGGGTGAGTGACCTTCTTCTGGTTGGTTACCTTCTGATACTTCCATAATACCTGGCTAATTCGTCTTCTTCTTATCTTGGAGTTGAATTAATCAAAATGCATAATTCCACTGGCACTGAGGAAACTCTATTCTTATCTTAGTATGCGGAGTAATAGTAGGATTGAAGGTGAAGAACTTCGCAAAGAATTAGATCTGTATTAGATTAGCAAGAGGATGTTGAAGCGCTAAGTGGTCCAAGTGAAGTAGGTTCAGTGAGTTCGCCGGCGAAGGAAGTTTCTACCTTATCTAACAAACTGTGCCTTTGTCCCTGTCCCTTAAGTGCCTTTGTCCCTGTCCCTTAAGTGCCTCTGTCCCTGTCCCATAATATAGCCTAAACTTAATATGTAGCATAGGATCTATCTGCTTCTGCTCTTCTGTGCGAAAGGCTTCAACTGATCCATATGTTTCTTATCTTGGAGTTCAATCAAACAAGTCAGGGCAATCAGGCCTCTCTCCACGATAAGGAGCTAAAGGAACTACACTTGGCCAAGTAGACAAGCGGACACGCAGACAAGCCACTCTCGGCAGTAAATAATCCCAGTGTTAGTTGGCGACGTGAGGCAATGTTCTCTAACGCTTCTAACTCAACGACTAACGCTAAACTCGCAAACGTAGCAGTCTTCAGCTAGTCCGAATTTAGGCGCTAACAGAAAGGGTATTGAAATGATGAAATTCCTATTAGCGCAATTAAGCAGTTCAGCAAATCCGAAGTCAAGAGCAGAGCTAGAATAGAGGGCTCATACAGAGCTTCTTTCTCGGTTAAGGCAAAGGGATTTCGAGTCCTGTCTTCAGCTTACGCAAGGTTGGTTTGCAAGTGAAGTCTCTTTATCTGGTTTCTCAACGGAACAAACAACGACAAAAGCTAAGGAATAAACTAACGTAGGAACAAGCAGTGAACTAGCTACTCATAGCGCTATTATTTAGAGAACAAGAAGCAAGGAAGGTTGTCGAGCGCTTTTTACAAGAGGAAGAACAGCAGTGCCCCGGGAAAGCCTTCGATTGGCTCTCACTCAGGGGAGTCTGGAGTGTCAATTCCGAATTTCTATTATAAATAGAGATATTCTTTTGTTTGACTTGACTCAACAACTGGTGGATCAGCTAGATCAGCAACAGCAAGCAAAGGAACAGCAAGTGAAGGGAACAAGCAAGCGCGCTTTGTAGCATAGTCGACTCGGGTGAGCTTTGGAGTTTCGCAGTGATGGTTAGGGAATTCTATTTACCTCTGTGTTTGATTACTGTATTTTATACTGATTACTTAGTTCTTTCAAGCCTCTGTGTTTGATTACTTTATTCTTATTGATGACTGTTTGATTACTTAGTTCTTTATTGATGACTGTTTGATTACTTAGTTCTTTATTGATGACTTAAGTTCTTTCAAGGCTCTCTGCTTGATTGATTACTTCTTTCTTTAGAGGCTCTCTTCTTGATTACGAAATTCTCTTCTTTTTAGTGAACTCCCATCTTTCTTTCCTGCTTACTTTAGCGCTGAAGAAGCAAGCCAGTACCTTATTCTCCCCGCTGCTACGTGGGCATGGCATGAGAACGGAGATTCTCGTCGACAAACGGATGAAACAAGAACCAGAATGGCAGCTTACCTCTTACTTGCCCAACACCGACTCTTATGTCCTTATGAAGCGCGATCTACTTAATCAGTATAGTCTCTTTCCGTTTGATCATCGTATTAAGAAGCCGAATGCAAGTCAGCAGAAGCGCAAAGTGGAGTTATTGTGTCATTTACGATAGAAGCCGGGCCAAGTAACGTATAGACAAACTACGTAGTTAGACCGCTTAAGTAATTGGGCGTCAGGCGCTTAAACTGTATTCATGGCGGTAGGAGCTAAACTGTTCTAGTGCATTTGAAACCTATATCTTGCTGGTGCCCTTGCTAGTTACAAAGCCTTTGCTGGTGCCCTTGCTAGTTACAAAGCCTTTGCTTGTTACACCCCTAACTCCTACACGACACATTTGTAGTGACTTGCCCAGTAGCTTGGCCCTGGCATTAGGCTTGTTAGCGGCGGTTGTAGTCTCAGTATGCCCAGTTTCATCCCTTGTTTCATCCCAAGTGAATCCTATATTCTAAATGAATGAATGAGTTTTGGTTTGGACTCCGCTCTCAATTACTGTGACTCTGCCCTCCATGCGTAGGCCTTGGCGCACTCAAAACCATACTGCTAAATGGGATCCTTGCTTATACGCTTGAGGCTTCCACTCCTTTATCCTATTCTGACTATCCCGACCCCAAACCTAACTAAGTTCTCCCCCCCTATCTTATTGTCTGGGGCTTACTTGTTAAAGGCTTATTGCATAACATAACATTGTCTAATCTAATCTAAGTGATGTGTTTCATAAGCAAGATTTCTCTAAGTTGAAGTCACCAAGCCAACTACTAGTTTCGTCCCGGCCAAGCCCACAAGCAACTAAAAGATATGAGTAACAACCACCACTTTACTGCCTTTTTTCTCGGGGGAAACTTGACTCCTGCCTAGCAACGCGTGTAAAAAGGACTTGTGGAATCCGGACTTGTTCATAAGCGCTGCCGCGCAACGTTAGTAGCCCAATAACTCCTGCCGCTACACTGACGTAGTTACTTGGCCCGTTCCTTGTCCCATAGAAATTCATTCTATCTTTCTAATAGAATTCCAGTGGTTCTTTTCCTGTTCATAAGTTTGGAAAGGAAGTTGCTAGGGTTAGCTCGGTTGCTCCTTCCTTCCTTTAAGAACTGAGTTTGATACAATCATATAAGCAAAATAAAGGACATAGGCAGAGGAGAGGCTCACACTCGACCGACACTCTGAACTTCCCGCGCGCAACTCATAACACATGCTGCCGCTACACACGAACAAAGGACTTGGCGGTCTTCCACTCTTATCTACAAGGGTAAGGTCTTAAACTCTTCCTTGAACTGGAACTGGCCTATCACTTACTGCCCGGTCCCACTCTATCATTTATAGCCCGGTCAACTCTCAACTCCAGGAGACTGGTTCACTCGGAGACAGGTGAACTCTTTACTCAAAGACCAGAGGATAGGCCCTTATAGTAAGTTACCCCTTGTTTCATCAGTTATCCTTTTATAGGAGAATATATCATTAATAGGAGAATATATCATTTAGTAAGGTTCAACTTGAAGAACTCCCATACTTAGGCGCCAGTTGATCTGATTTATGACTTGTCTTAACTTTCGTTGCTTTTGTGTGCCGTGCGCGAACTCCCGTAAGCTTAAGATGCTAGTCATGAAGATTGCCCCAACTCACTACTGCCGTTACTAATACTAGTTTCACTCTTTTTCTACTAATACACTAACTACTCTCTTATCTCTTTAACTCCCCAGCTCTTTCCTCTTTACTGAAGGCTCCTCTACCTTTTACTCACTATTGATAGCCTTACTCACTATTGATGGAACTCTTGCCAAGATACCTTTAAGCCTCTGAACCACTACACTTACCAGAGTTGACTATTTCAATCGGCTTCAGTAACCCTATAAATTCTCTATTCTATAATTCTCTATTCTATCTTACTATCTATAATTCTCTATTCTATCTTACTATTACTATTAATAGTCAAAAGAATCAGATGGAGCGGAGCTGGTGAGGAAGCCAAGCCGGGGTAGAGACAGACTGCCCTTTACTATTTATGGCAGCAGTTTCAAGATCATCTGCAGTGGGGTATTTCGGAAACTACTCTCAATCAGGTATTAGAATTAGATACAAGGTACAGGTCTGGTCCTATTGCATCAGTGTTTTTGCCAGTTAGTTTCCAGAGGAAAGGAATCCAATCAATACTTGTTGCGGCGGTAGCTAAGTCTATACTGAGTTGCCTTATTGGAAGCAATGTAGCTAAGGTTATCCCCCTTATTGGAAGCTTCGTTCTAAGGTTTCTAATTATGATTCACCAATCTGCCGCAATCAGTAGTAATAGAAATAGGCCCATAAGTTCAAGTCAGAATGAAGTTTGAGTTGCCAGAGCCTGGTTGCCATAGTTCGGGAAGTAGTTCATTGTTGCCAGATAGGAGCCTTAGAGAAGAATAGCCTGCTCGAGGAAAGGAAACTCTAGAAGCAGTTGTGAGAGTTTAAGTGAACTTTGTTCTGTTCGTTCGCCTAGTTAGAGAGTTGACCCTGGCTTACTTTCTGTTAAGGGTTTAATCCATTACAGGCTCGAGTGTCGGTGCCCTAGCTATAAGTCTATGAGATCAGAAACAGGGCAGACCAGACCACTAGAGTTGAGAGCACATAAATCCAAAAGGGAAGTAACCTTTAAACAGGTTCACTCAGGAGCAGCTGGTAAAGAAGAAGGATTAGAAGCGGTCAGTGAATTAGTTGCACCCGCCAAGCATCTACTAGGAATAATCCCCCTTGTTTCATCCTATATCCTTTATCAAGATTCTAATTAATTAAGTAGAGAAAGCCCCGCTTTAGTAGGGAATGTTTTCCATTGCACCAAGGCACGGATAACCAAGCGTATACTAGACAAGATAACACTGATGCTAACTCTGCTGATATACCTTGCCGAAACTGACTAGAAGGGCTCGGTAGTTCCATCTATGTAGGGGAATTTCGAGTCTGTATGTAATAGTTGGATTCCTGCCAGCAGTAGCTCAATTCTTGTCAGTAAGAGTGTAGTTCTCGTTAGCCCCGATTCCTGTTTTGTATGCCTAGGCTTTCAGCACCTTATTATATAAGATGAAAGTCTAAAGAGCACTAGTTGGAGAACGAGATGAAGGCAACTAAGGACTGAGATCGGGTCAGGTCAGCTTCAAGGCCAGTAATGTCCGTTTTAGAGTTGGGA
This sequence comes from Musa acuminata AAA Group, assembly GCF_036884655.1. Lineage (NCBI taxonomy): Eukaryota > Viridiplantae > Streptophyta > Magnoliopsida > Zingiberales > Musaceae > Musa > Musa acuminata. The sequence continues at coordinate 396,701 of NW_027021310.1, read as the reverse complement.
TTGGCAGTTTGAAATAAGCAAGTAGAAGGCTAGGCTAACAATAGAGCATAGAATCCGGTTTACTGCTTTTATTCGTTTACTAATATTAGTTTGGTTTACTGCTTTTATTCTTCTACTGATAAGTTATCTTCCTTATTGCAATTCTTTGGCTTATAGGCAATATACACTGGTATTAGGCTTAGCGTAGTGAGCACAAGAGTGGCAATCTCAGAAGTAGGGGTTCGTATCAGTAGCTAAAGAAACTAAGTCAGTAGGCTTTCAGCACCTTATTAGAAGTTCAAAGCATGAGAGCTAGTAGCTACCGCCCTAGAGATGGTCAAAAAGTGAGCTAGTGCAGGCGTAGTGGCAAACTAAAACAAACAAAACTGAAGTACACCGCTTAGTTGCTTAAGTAAGAAGGAATTGTGGTTCTGGCACCAGTAAATTGGACTCGGTAATAGCTTCGTTATAACAAGAATAGGGACTGGTTCTCTAATTGATTCGAATTTCTTTCTTGGTTGCTGATGTGGATTAGGACTTGGCTGGTGAGAGGAAGAGGGATATGAATTACTTGTTGAGTCAGCAGTCCGGGCAGGAGTTTGTTTGCAAGTAAGGTTAGATTAATCAATCACATATGAGTGAGAAGTTGGGTACCCATATTATATTAGCCAAGTTGGAAGGGAAAGAAGAAAGTACAGGCCGGTGCCGGTTAAAGTCAAGAATCAAATACTTGCTTTTATGCGCTGAGTGAGTGAGTAGACCTAGTTATGAGAACGAGCCGGTCAATAGCAACAGGCATTAACTCAAAAGTAGCAATCCAACTCTCACATAGGAATCAGCATAGCATCAAGAGCGCAAGAACCAACAAAAGAAAGGGAATACTGACTGCAGCACCAGAGCCAAAGAATGGCCAGTATAACAGAGCCAACCCGGAGCATAGGAGTTAGACTAAGTATAAGTAGCGCAATAATTCAATCAAAACCAAGGTGCTAAGAGCCTCATTAGTATCAAAAGGAAAACGGAGCTCAAGAATCCAACAGTGCCCAAAAGCTCCAGAAAGCATCTATTGTAATAAAAAGAGTGGAGCGGTAGCGAGTTAAAAGCGGTAGCGAGCTAAACCAGCTTTCTTCGTTTTTTGCCTGAAACCTCATCTGGAACTTAAGCCTGCAAAGATCAGAATCCAGAGGTTGAGTCCAGTCCTGTCCTCGCAAAGAGAATAAGTTGCTTCCTATATATATTTATCTATAAACTGATTGATCGTTGACGGCTTCCTTGCTTGCTCTTCTAGTCTACATAGAGGGATAGGGGCAAACTAGGGAAAGTCGTTTAGGTTCTTCTTGTATTTCCCACTACTTTGTTATTCCTTCAGCCTGAATGATCCGCCGGGTCTACGCGCTCTTTCTTTCTATCGGACAGAGGGAATGTCATAAGGTTCTCACTGGTCGGAGATTGGAGACAGGATTGCCGAGAGATGGAGGAGGTCTTCTAAAGAACAAGCACAGTCAGGTTAGAAGGAATGCTTGAAAGCGGCTCAACTCCTAGTAGTAAAAAGGATAAGATGACAAAAGGAAAGCAAAGCGAACCTCTGATATCGATTGATGAAAAAGAATTGATTGAGAAAGGAGCGCTAACGCCTACCTATTAACGCCCGCACGGGCTTTCATTACACCCATGCCACCTAGGCGAGGCCTCAATTGAATAAATCGTGAGTCAAATGTGATTTTACTTGACTTTCTTCTATTCTATATATTTGACTTGACTTTCTTCTATTCTATATGTGTGCTAGATTCTGTAGTTGATCCAAAATACTCCCTTCCTCTTTCTTATACAGAACTGCCTTAACCGGCCCTCTCTTGTGATCGTTATATTCTTATTTCGTTCCTGTGCCTATAAGACTTATTATTCTATGATTCTTAGATTCTCGAGATAGATATTAATCTGACTTACCTTTACTCTCACTCGTGATCTCATTCTTTTCTTCGGGCTTAGAGGTGGTGGGCCTTCTCGGAGATCCTTCCTGTTTAAGTACAGACCTTTGCCAATAACTTCGCTTTCATCTCCTTAAGCTCACAACGAAGAGTTCCATTCGAACATTGTCTTTATTAGAAGTTCGACTTCACTTCCATCACCTGCGAGAGAGCGTTCTAACTAACTTGTTCCGGTATTCATAGTTCTAATAGCTAGCGCTTCCTTACTTTTGCACTTCCAGATATGAATATGAAACGGATTCCTACTTCGCCTGCTGCCAACTGCTTTCCTACTTGAATAAAACTCGGGAGATTCGAAGGTGCTGTAAGCGATTAGAATCCAGCTTATTCAAAACATGAAATTGACTTATACTAAGAAACTAGAACAAGAGTGAGAAAATGCGTTTCGTAGCTGATCACTTAGCCTTATATTCCTTATTGTTCATTCACTGCCTGAAACTACGAACAAGGAAAGGAGAACTACGGACAGGACTGCTAGAGGTAAAGAGACTGCCTTACTGGATTGGCTCACCGGCGAGATTCCTTATCTAAGTAACTGGCTTTCTTCCTAAACGACTTATGAGACTAGCAAGGCTTCGCTGTCCGCCCCTACTTCATCTGTGCTTTGAACATTGATTTGACCTCCGCGTCCCTTACTTGACCAAGTATGCCCCTCTTCCTTCGTCCCTGACCTTTAGGGACTAGATTGATCGTGAGAAAAGAAGTGGACTAGCTCACGTAGTACTAGATAGGTAGTTTACTTCCAGCTGCTTTCAAGACAGGCCCCAACATATCACTGACTGGAATGGTTCGCTACTTACTTCCTTCAGTGAGCACTTACCGATCACTCTATTGGAACTTCTTAGGATTCCGCCACTGAACTATAATCCCGTGCGAAGTAGTGAAATATACTCTCTCTTTACCTTCCCCATCTGACCCATTCCTCCTTATGCTCCATCCCCTAATTATGAGTATACTTGTGGTGCAATTGCTAATCAGTGGCTTCCAAGAAAACTAGAGAATTGAGCCTACCCATCGCCTCTGATATTGAAGCTTTATTACTGGGCAAGCAGCTCCACTCCCAATGGCAGGCCTCCCTGATGACTTGTAGTTCTCAACTGGGCTCTCAGGAGATCGATTCCATTCCGAGCCAATGCAGATTGGTGCAGATAGGCGAATAGAGTCCACGACGCTTTATTCAGCCTTTTCGAAAATCCCCAAGTAAGTCCACTTTTGGTCCCACGTAAGGCAACTTTGGGCGAGATCTACTTGTTTGTAATCTTGGCTTTGCTTATTAAGTAAGTAGGTCCTTGATACAACACCTCTTCCTCTATCTACGACAAGACAAGAACTCCACTCTAGTACAAGGAAAGACCAAACCAAGCATATACTAAATTAAGTACTTTCTTTGCTATAGGCACCCTGCTTTCGTAGAAATTCTGTCTATCTTGCCCTTGACCCCTGAATTAGATGAATGAGCCGTTATCCACAAGATTATTGACAACAAACCCCGCACCCATATAAGTCATTTTAGGTAAAAGGTGACCCTTAGAATACTAATGCATTATTGACTTACCTGAACCCTTACTACCCATTGTTTATAATAATACATACATTATTGACTTACCTGAATCCTGACTGTAATGAATGAGCCGATCTATACTTTCTCTTATTGCCTGACCTGTACAATAGAAAGAGGAAAAAGGTCACAATGCTAGTTGTATATGTTGGTAGAAAGAAGAAAGGTGACAATGCTAGTAGTATATGGAAGTCCCCGCTCTATCAGTGACAGAGCTCCGTTTACAGCGCTATTTACCCTGGACCAGCACTCTATGTGCCCGGGCCGATCGCCTTCTCACATCATAGATGGCGCCTACACGCTGCATGGTGGCATATTAGGAGTCTTCTTTATCAATATCATATAAGTGCAATTCCTGCGGTTCCTAAAGGAGAGTCATAATCATTCTACTACTTGCTTTAGAAGATCAGTCACGGTCTATCTAGAGCGAGGCCTGGCCTCAATTGCCTTCTATTGAAAGGTCTTATCCAGCGGGGCCTATAACCATTATGCAAAAGCAAGAGCTCTCAGCGTAAAGAGATAGGAGTTGGATTCGCTTTCTGTGGTAAAGCCAGAATCATCCCTAGTCTTTATGTGATTTTATTCAAGTCAATTAATGAAATTGCTGCTGTCTAAGTCGGATAGAGAAGATAAGGAGCTGGGCTTCATAAGGGATCTTCCATATCAAATAAGTATGTACCCCCGGATAAGGGTAGGCATAATATGAATCATTCTCCATCGCATCCCTTTCACTCGGGTTGGTTTCGAGCAGGACTCCAATAAGGGCTTACTCCAATATGGCCAAAGAGGGTTTTCCTAACTTATTCAATTCGTTGCACACTCACCAATACTATACCTGATTGATAAGAAGTAAGGGATCTCTATAAGGGCTGTTCCATTACTACTGTCATTTTGACTTGTTTCTGCAATTGTCAGGGCTTAATACAACGAGGAAGACTGGCACGAAGTGACTTGACCTTAAGAAAGAAGAACCGGGACAGAGACAGGGACTAATACTAGAAATGAGCCAGGGACTTACACGGCATGTATCCAATTAAGGTGAGAAGGGGGAAAGACGGAACCGCTCAGAGGAGATAGGATAGAGATAGTGAATTCAAAAGAAAGGAAAGGGGCACCACCAGAGCACTCTATCACGTTAACCCTACTGGGGGCAATTATGGAGTTTCTAGATACTATTGGTACGGGGAATAGAAGGAATGGAGCAGTCGAAAAGCAAATCTCATTATGGTATGGGACAATACACCTAAAGCATAGATAACTCCCACTTGAAAGAAACAAACCGATTATTCAGAGAGATTCTCTATGCTGGCAACTGCAACTAAAACGACTACCCGTGGCCAACATCTACACGATCTCAAGCAGGGCGATGATCGTTATCTCCTTATTAAATCAAAGGGGACAGAATAAGCTCACGGGGCGTCTAGTGATTCCCTCATCTCAGGGGACAAGGGGAAGAATGCTCTATCTATCTATTAGATAAACCCTTGGAACCTCTACCCGAACAATTGGTTGCCTTAGCCCTACTAGGGACTGCCGGAAAAGGCATAGAAATCTACAGTCTCTTTATACAGACGACCTATGTCCTATTCTGTGATGGATACCATGCTTCTCAATAAGCTGCAGCTAGATCCCCTATCCTGTTCAATAAAAAGAAACTTCTCGAATCGATTTCGAACTGATGTGAGGCTTTAATGAGTGGGAACTAAAACAGCTCTTCTGGTCCAGCCCCACCAACTCCCGCTCAAACTGTATGGAAAAGGGATGATATAACGGCAGGAATCAAACCCACAAAGCAAGGTCAAACTACAGCAAACTCGACGGTAAGTGATGAGTTAGGATTGAAGTGAAGATAGGATTGGCAGTAAAGGCTTAGTACTTAAGCTAGATGGCCAGCAACTTACACTTTGCCCTAGGAGTGCATTTGTATGGCTTGAAACTCCAACTGGTCCTATGGGGCTATAGATAGTAACTCTAACTTCAACAGAGCATCTAAGCTTTCTCCACTGGGTGAGAGAAGAGAGAAGAAATTCCATCCAAATCATGCTTGCACTCACTTGAAGAAGATTTAGAAGACTTACTTGAGACCGCCTTACACAAGGTAGAGTAGCGCTTCCGAATGAAAGCCAACTTGAACAGTGATGAGCAGTCGATCTAGTGCCAGTACTGAAGAAGGAAAGGACAGAAAGACAAGGGTTTTCCGTAAGTGGGGTGGATAGCCTACAGGGAAAGAGGCACTATTCGGAGGAGACAGTGCCTATGAGTAGGAAAGACGGGTAAGAGCCTGCCTATTCATAAGAAGGATGGAGCCCATTCATAGGATTGACGGGAAAAGAGCCTGCCTATTCATAAGAAGGATGGAGTCTATTCATAAGAAAGAAAGGGAATAGGATTTCTTGTACGACCCGATCTATACGACAACATTGTTTACTTACCCCTTTACCTATCGGAAGTGAGTTTACTATCCGGATTCAGTGAAGAAGAGGCTTAGTTGACTACTTAAGGAAGAAGAGGCTTAGTTGACTACCCAGAGACAAAGGCAGCAACGCACGCGCTTTTCTCATTTTCAATTATGCTATGGATGATGTTTTCTTTCTTATGTATGATTTCATTAGTTTATTCCATCGAGAAACTCAGAATCCAGTTAGATTTATAGAGAGTGCATCCCTTTTTCCGATGAATAATGCAATCCTACTCGTGGACTAATAAGAAGGTAATAAAATGAATCTAATCACAATGGAAATTATCGATAAATGGATACTTCTATTCTATAAGAATCTATGTTCAAAAGTTAGTGCTAATATAGAAGAAAGGGGGCATTAGTTAATGGAAATCTAGAATGGAGAATACATGCATGAAAGGATCCTTTGTTTCTCTTAGAGAGAGAAGATAGGATTGATTTTCTAGGATTAATAGGATGTGCCACCACTCGGATTCGAACCGAGATGCTCTAGCACTGCTTCCTAAGAGCTGCGCTGCGTGTCTACCAATTGAACCATTTAGGCTGACTTTCCATAAGAATCAAGAAGTGTATATTAATCTATAATCGAGAAATAAGGATTCAAGGATTCAATAGAGTAGTAGTCTAGTCAACATTAGAATCGATAAATACCAAGATTCATTAGAATTCCCTTCCTTACTATTGGAATCATTAGAATTCCCTTCCTTACTATTGGAATCTATATTCAAAAACATAATGCTTAGTTGGGATCATTGTCAGTGTAGTTGCCGAGGGCTTAGCTAATAAGTAAGATGGCATAGAGCCCTTACTGCTTTCTCAATCAAAGAGAAGATTCGGGGATATCATAACTATGCCCATCTCTTCCTAGAAAGGCCAATGAATTAGGTTGTTGGGCACTTTACCCTGCGCTTGGAGTAGAGGGGAATAGGTTTGTTTTTTGTTGAATCCATAGCCATAGTCAAGCAGGCACTTATGCTAGGAATTAAGCCAGCCAATGTCGCTTACAAGAAGATCACTAGTATAATAACCCGCCAGAGAATAGGCTAATGGGGTAATAGGCTAATGGGGACTTTAATACTTAATCATCACTTAATACTGACTTTACCGACGGAGATGATCTTAGTCATTCAGATTGCTTGTTCCGGAGATGATCTTAGTCATTCAGATTGCTTGTTCTCTCTCCATCTCTAATTACAATGGTTTCTATGCTAGACTCAAACTCACAAACGCTTTAAGCACTAAGGCCTTGCGCTAACGGAGCTACTATACTTTACCGACGCTTCTTGATACTTCCACTTTCAACTTCACTTCAGCAGTGGAGCATTCTGTCTACAATGACACTGGCTACCCTTACTTTATACTCTTACAATTATAGCCTTAAGTGCTCCGTGTAGTGGGCATGATCTTCGAGCTAGATTCTCTTCTTCATTCCATTCCTATCTTAGCACTAGATGAAATTGGATAGCTAAAAACAGGACTTAACTACTCTTATTGCCTTCTTGCCCTTCCCTTAGACAAAGAAAAGAAGTCAGAATCATAGAATGGAACCAACTTCGTAAAAGGCCAAATCAAGGAATTTCATAAAGTATACAACTACAGGATATACAACTACAGGATTCTAGTAACAAAACTAGAAATACTCTGAAAACCCCGTAGCGCCAACCTCTGTAGCGCCTGTTGCTTTCGATCTATACTCGTTAAGAACTCAGGTTTTCGATCTACCCGTTTTGCGCTATCGCTTATTGACCCACTCCGCGAGGATAGTGAGTTTGCCGGGCCCCTATTCAACAAGGAGGAATATGAAACTGCAATAAGCAATGGAACTTTGCCTCAATTCCTTCTCCAGCACAGGTTTTGTCTCAAGTAAGTAGCGCTAGTCTAGTAGGATCTCGCCCAGTATATAAAATGCAAGGGAATAATAAAGAATAATACAGTCAGTTCAACAATTCTGCAATTTCCAATCAAATCAAAGCAGTGCGAGTAGAAAGGATAAGGCGCAAGTATTGTATTGAAAAACCTGTTGTTAATGCGCACGAAGTAAAGTGTAAGGTCTCGTATGGAGCGGGGAACAAGCAACGAACTCGAACTCAATCAGTAAAATGGATAATAGTGACTAGTGTTGTCTCTTTAGCTTTAGAAAAGATGAGAAGTTCCGGCAAGCTACTACTCTTGGCTCTCACTTTCAAGCCTTACCAACGAGTATATGGTATATGATTTCGTAATATGACTTGGATTTCTATACAATGCTTGAACGATTGGCGCTACTGACTTTTTTCTACTTAGGTGAGTTCCATTGGTCTGCCTTCAATCTGTTTCTAAGCCTAAGGCTTCGCTCTATTCCCTGTGTTGTAAGCTTTCCATCGTTGCAAGCCCCTTCCATTCGGCCCAAGCTTGAAATGTAGTATGCTTCCGATTCCGTTATTCCGTTAGCCTTTTTGTTATTCGTTTAGTCAAAGCCGGTAGGCTTTCAGCACCTTTCTAATCGTTCTATCATTCGAAGTAGGAGCTGGTGTTTAGGGTAGAAAACAATTGGTATAGCGAGTTCATGTGCTTGCAGTTGTGTTCCCATCCCCCTCACCTTTAGTCGGATTCTCAAAGGTGCATTTGCTTTTCCTGGAGTTATTAGATGGAGTTCTTTCCTTCTGTGGGTTTGACTCACTTTCGTAGTCTCTCATTCCATTCCTCCCTACCCTATCGTAGTAAATTGCTATTGAAAAGGAGTCCCGTAACCTTCTAATCGGAGAGCATTTCCTTCTTACTTGACTTTATTTATGCTAACTCATTTCCTTCTGACTTGACTTTCTTTATGCTAACTGGATTGAACAGCTTTTCTACGCACACGGTGTAGCGAGAGTGGCCAGCTTCCGCACAATCTTACAGTTAATATAAAAGGCATACTCTGGAATGCTGTTGGAGGAAGTTCTTAATATGTCAGGATTCCTAACCTAATATGATTTCTCGATTTCAAGCGTAAATCCTAGATGCAACGAATCGTCTTTGCTGAAGCCCTTTTTCTCAGCCGTGGCACTAAGGCATTGTCATTGCTATTCCGCTTCATCTCTTCGGGGACCGGTGAGTGGAGCTTTTTTCTTGATATTCCAATATTATAAGGTAAGACTTGACCCGGTGATGAGAGAGGAGTTTCACAACTTCATCGTAGCGGATGATGACGGGTGTGTTTAGTCAAAACTAACAACAGTATGGCTTGCTTAATAAAGCGCTGTAGGATCAATTAACTCATATTGCATTTTTCCATTCATTCATATACGCTCTTCTCTTTTCAAAAGATAGTTTAGTTACGGTTCCAAATAGCATCTTATTATTTGATATGATCTCGTGATATCGATCGAATGAAGATGGATGTAAAGGGTCGATTACATTGAGCTTTGATAGGTTCGTCCAACCCATCCTGATGCTCTTTCTTTTGGCCCATGAAACATGAAATAAGCTGGATCAAGCGCTGTTAAACGACTATAGCAGCTTTATACTTGTTAACGATCAGATAGCCGCCTAATAGAGTTAGTGACGCATCCATACTCCCGGAAGGATGTCGAAAGAGCTAGTGAAACAGTGGGCCCCACTGCAGCAAAGCTAGGATCTACCGTATAGGCATTGTTCGCTTTGTGGTTGTACCTGAAATGAGGAAGAGATTGCACAGTCTTATAGGAGGCCTCGCAATACGGTGAGAGGAGGAGACTGATTGGAACTGGAATCACCCGTAGGCCTTCAGATCCTATGGCGATGTTTTCGCTTAATTAAGCAGCAATAGTCCGTGCTAGGAATACTTTCATTAGCGGAATAGGAAGTAGGGCTGTGAACCCTAGTTTTTATTGGAAACCATAGGCCCGGGGGACTACCAATAGAATAAATAGGCTACCGAGTTTCAGCAATAGCCAGATATTTGAAGGTGCTAAGCCTTTTCACAGGTGCTACGCTCCGGGAGGAATAGCTATTCTAACATATTAATATTCTTTCTCTTAACAGAACAACATATTCTTATTCTCTGAAATATTTGGTATCTGGGAAGCTAGCGTTTCAAGTAAAGGTCATCTGTTTCGTTTATGATAGATCAGAATATTGAATTCCATTCCATTATCAATAGTCCGGACTTCTCCATAGGGGTGCTTCCGTGGCTAATCGTAAAGTAGGTTGACCACTGACATGTTCCTTTTATTTAGATAGGCGACTCTGTCCCCATCGGTCAGCATAAGCAGCTGAATCTACTGAGTATAAGTTTATACGATCTTCTTGTCTTGTATATGTTATAAGGAAGCTTATGTAGCTACTGGTGCAGCTAAATCAGTTGCTTCTCTGTCTCTTGTGTCTGTCCACTGTTCTGTTGCTCTAGTAGTGGCAGGTATACTATGCCTAACAACATTACGGAAGGTCTAGTGTCTACTGGTACTGATGTAGTTATTGTACCTGTAGTAGCGAGGGATGCTCTTGTTGCTAATGTCGAAGTTTCCCGCTATTCCTTGCTTGTGTGAGGGAATGGAGTAGCTTGCTCACACCTTTCCCCGAAGCTGCTAGTGCTTCAGTGGTTCCTGTAGCTCTAGTAGTCGCGGCGGATGCTACTGGGACGGACTTCTACAAAAATCCATCAGTTCACAAGAAGATAAGGATCTAACGGGTTCTCCACACCATTCCCATCTTTTCCTTATCCATCTGCCATCCCCTATCATAAATATAGGATTCTGGAGAATAACAGAAAAGAGAGAAAGCTCATGCAGAATCACTGGTATTCAGTCAACTGTCAAAAAACGGGTTCCATGCCTTTCCTGTAAAGCAATAATGACTATTCCCATCTAGTCCAACGGGGAGCTTACCTTTAATAAAAGGATACTAATCACAACGGGAACTCTTGGCGTAAACTCAAACTTCATCCATTCTATCCCTTAATGTAATGTTGCTACTATTGCTGGATGGTGAAGCAGAGAGTTTGAAAGCAGCTTGACTTTATGTGACAAAGGAAGCTAAGCTCTCTTGAGTAACCTTTAGAGAGTTAAGAGAGGATAAGCTATGAGGCAAAGAAAGAAGATGCCAATTGTTTGTTAACTATCTTATTCATTAAATAGATAAAGAAGGGCAATTGATGGCTAGGCCTTGTTTGAGAACGCAATCCCTCATAGCGGTTAAGGGAAAAAGACCAATGCTCACAGAGTTGAAGTAGCTGTAGTGTTAGTAGTAGGTGTGAAAGAGTAGCCGTGACGATTAGCAGTTGCACCAGTTAACCAGGTCATCAGTGGAAGCGAGGAACCGATGCTGTCCAAAAAGCAATCAACTCTTATTCTGGAAGAGCATCAAAAGCAGCTCGAATGTTAGTGAGAGGAGCGAAAGCCAGAGTCCAGACCCATTGTAGCAGAACAGATATAACTTATCCATCTCTCCCATCCCGGGAACTCTTGCAAGGAAATTCTTGGATGAGGCGGCCCCGTGCACTGTCTAGTTGTGATTTTCGTAATGCCAAGGGAAAGAAAAGCAATGAACTCCTATAATAAGTAACTAACGCAATGGTGAGCTAACACTACGGCAAGAGAAAGGAAAGGATTCAGTAAGCAAAGCAGGAAACAGAGTACGCACACAGCATTAACCTTAGTTTTTTGGGGGGTTACCGGTGATGAATAAAGAGTGTTTAAATGGACGGAAGTTCAAAAGAGTCCTTACTAGTAGTTTGAAAAGGGTAAACGGTAATCATTATAGTTTTCTTGTTTGAAAGATACAAATGGAAGGCAAAGAGGTCTTACTATATCTTACTCTTTCAGGGTTTACGTCTAGAGTATAGAAAGGATTAAAGGAGAGTTCCGAGCCGAGATAATACGGTTTTTTGAGTGGAAGTCCTCCGCTGACTCTCACTATCTGACAGGGCTAAACGAGCTAAATAAACATTGACCCCGCTCCCTACGAGTTTACCCCTACTAACGAGCGAAAGCGGGTGCAGACGAGTCTACTTGCAGAAACCATTGACTAGTATTAGTATAAGCTCTTGCCATTTCAGTGCCAGTCCCCTTTTAGAGTAGAGTATATTCAACCAAGTGTCCCCCCTTTAGAGTCAAAAAGTACTATATATCTTGTGTCCCCGAACTTCAAATCTACCTTAGATAAGTCCCAATCTGAACCCTTTCACATATCAAACCTTTAAGTTGAAGAAGTGCTCTCGGCACGTGGGGTACCCATCTGAATCTTAGGCAAGCTATCAATTGAACAAGCAAGTTTACAAAAATGAGTCTTTCCCGCATCCAGGACATACCAGGCGGGAGGAAGGAAGAAGAAGTCTCGAAAGCGAGAGTATTGAAAGCTCCTTTTTGCAATCCTGTACTGAATCACTCGCGACCCAGTCTTTGTAGAAGTCCCCACAGACTAAGGAGCGAGCAGTGCTCTTGCAAGTGGTTATTAATATTATTTACGTAAGTAGGAGACCCCCCGTTTCATCCTGTTCTTATGCTTTCGAGCGGAGGTGTTTGACTTATACCTTTACTTCTCCTAGCTAGCCATTTTGTTCCACCTTTGAGTCACCCCGTAATGTGGATCTAACCGAGGTTACTTACTGATCCAAACTATCCCCTAAATTCTATTGAGATAGATTACCCTTCCAAACGAGCTAATGGGCTAACGGAGCTAAATAAATGCAAACCTCTCCAGCCAGAAAGCAATAAGCTTAATACTTTCAATCCAATATGTTTCAATCCAATATGCTGATGGCGGAATGTAATATGAAAACTTTCACGACGTTCGGGAGAATTTCCTCTTTTCTTTGTAGTTCCGTTACAAGGTGGTCCATTCGAGGCAATAAATAGGGCAAATGGGTTTGTTTGTTTCTTTCTTTGGAAAGGCTAAGAATTGATAGTTTGCTTAAGCTATTGGGAGTGAAATGAACGTTAACCTCCAGCTCGTTCCTCTCCTATTAAGTCGAGTACTTTACTGATGCAGGTATTGAGAAGGAGTTTCCGTTTCAAAGCGGAGCGCATCTAGTTCTCTTTATAATTGTCAACGGGTTGCTTTCGATGATGTCGATCCAACCAATCCAGTTGCTCTAACTGAGTTTTTCTAGTTTCGCTTTTGTTTGTAAAAGTGGTGAATTCTCCTTGCAGTGAGGAAGGACTAAGGCTGTGTATAAGGCCGAGAGCTTGGACTATTCCTACCCCGTGGGAAGGTTTGTAGGATTTCTCCCAATAGTTTGGTTTCTCCCCCTGTTCTGGTTCACCTGATAGTCTACTCGTCTCAGTAGTTGTTCTACGATAGCCATATTAAGTATTGCATAGTTTCCTTCTTGGTATAAGGCGACAGAGGCGGGACTTAGTAGGTTGGGTCAAGTTATATTTCAAGCCTAAAATGTGGCTAAAGGCACTAATGGCTAGATTGATTTCCATGTCTTAGCCGGGAAGGTCTCACTAGATCACTTTTCCTTAGGTTTTAGTTGCAGTGAATGGAGATTTCTTCTTTTCCAATTATAGCCCTAGAATGCCCAAGTTTCTTTTAGTGCAGTGATAGTTGCCCTCCATGAGATGTCGTTCCTCAACATAATGCCTGATCGGATCATACCTCGTTCAATACGATGGGGCGAGCAAGGAGCGGAAATTACCTAGCTAGCTTCGCCAGAGTGATGAGGCCTTTTACAGTGTCATTCCAGTGTCTTTACTAAGACCACCTCTATCCCCTTTTCTTTTTGAACAATAAGTCCAATGTTGGTTTGTAGTTAGACTGGAATGCAAGTTCATTCCATTTCAGTTCCACATTCAAAAGCTATAAGAATGAGATTGATTAGAGCGAAGAAGACAGCTGCGATTTGGATAGCCCATCAAGGAGACGAAAAGAGCTTACTTAGTCAAGTATCAAGTATCAGGGCAACCTCTGAGAGTGAACGTGAGTAGGATTGGGCAATAAGAGAACCCATCCCTGTGTAGGCTTGTAGTGATCCTCCCTTTTCCCTCATTTACTTGTTCATTATCCTTAGGACATAGTGCTGCCATCTCGGGCGGGCTAGCTACATTTACCACCTCAACTACAATTCTTTATGAAATCGACTCTTTACCTTTCTTTATGAAATCGACTCTTTACCTTATCTTATATATCTCTTATTACTTTATAGATAGATGAGATGAACTTTGTAGATTAGATTACAGACGACTTCCTTACCCTTTCAAGATGGATTAATAGGCGTTTACATAGGCTTGAAATAATGCAGAGTTTAGAGATATAGTTTCATTCTGTTAGTGGCAGGGGGCACATAAAGGTAAGAAAGCAGAACAGCTCAAAGCGCAGCACAGCTAGCATGAAAATCCTCGATAACTCCGGGGGGGAGAAAACGGAAGTAAGCTTATTCACCAATGAACACATAGCCCTTGTAATGCGTTGGTATTATTATAAAGAGACACTTTTTCCCTCGAGAGCTTCACTTCCCATGCTTAGGAGAAGGAGTCCAAAGGTAAGCTACCGAACCCCGTGGTCCTAGATTACCCGTAAGGCTTTTCGCCGGTCCACAACTCGGGTGGAAGGTACCAATTTATAGGGCACACGAAGGGTAAGTGGAAGGTATATCATGATCAAAAACCTCCATTTCTTCCTCCAATCACTAAGACTAACGGAATCCATATTTGATACCGGAGCCAGTTGACCAGCTTTCAACTATTAGGTTTGTTTTTGCAGCGGATTTCTCTTTTAAAACCAACCACAAGCAAGGCAAGGAAAATCTAATTGACGGAACTTTCCCAGGAAAGAATGCTGGAATTTATGCTCTTCCCCACTATTCTCGGAAATGATCAGCGTTATGGGGTCTTCTCGGTGAAAACATCTGCGGATCTAAAGGCTATGAAATAGTAGGCTAAGCAGACGACTGGAAGAGTGGCTTTCCGCTGAGTTCTTACGGTCGGTAAAAACCCCTAGTGAAAACGGTGTATACCGCTTCAAATCCAAATAAATTGAATCAATGCAAGCAATGCAGTTCCCACATGCCTATTCATTTCGATTTGGAGAAAGAGTGGGCCAAATTCTTATAGTTTGTAGAAAAATGAGATATCCTTCTAGCCAAGGTTGATTTTGATAGGGAAACTCTGACCCTTACCCGAAGTGGGATCTAGCAACCGTCCATCTGCCATTACACCAGCGGAACCCTTAACAAGAAATTGCTGCCCTCCAACTAGAGCAAGCGCGCACTGGAGAGAATCTAGAAACTCGAGTATATTCTGTCTGCTCTCTACACTCGGTTTCCTTAACTGCATTTTAGGGTTAGTAGGGCTTTCCACTCGACCGAAAGGAAAAGCAAATAAGCACTTTCTAAAAGCTAATAAGTACTTTCAAATACCTGAAAGAAACTTGAACAAAGAAATAACAAGGATTTTTCATCCAGCCACAAGAAGAGATTGATTTCTCTTAGCCGGCGGATTGATCAGTTCTGTTCCTTCTTATCTAATGCGCTATCTCTTACCTTATGTTGCAGTAGACTACTTTACATTCTGATTCCTCTGCTTTTGCTCTACCTTTTCGTCCAATGCGCTATCTCTTACCTTATGTTTCAGTCTGCATTTCTAGGTGACTTCTTGCTTTTTTGGTTACAGTTCCATTCTTCAATTCCTAGTTCAGAGCACAGAGCACTAGGGTGGCAGGATGGAGGAGAGGTCAATTCCAAATTCTGAGGGTACTTCTTGCTTTTTCGTTTTCTTCTTTGTCGAGAGTTAAGAGTACCTTACCTTATCTCCGTTGATTGGCTTTACCAAATAAGACATTCTAGAAGCCTCTGGTGAATGGGTTCTGCCTATCTTATATACTTTCTTATGCCTTTGGAGTTCCTAAAGCCAAGTGAACGAAGTGGCCGGTAAGGTTCAACATGGGAAATAATAATAAAGTCTATATATGGCTTGTTTTCTATATATGGCTTGTTGAAGTAAACATTTGAACTCTTCTTCCACCCTTAGTTTTTGAATAGAACTTTGGAAAATGATGTTGGACTATTTAGCTTGTTCTCTTTTCTTTGTACCTCTTGTATGTCTTAGTGGAATTCTCCCTTTGTGATGCAAGCATGTTAGACTGACTTTGTGATGCAAGCATGTTAGACTTATAAGTATGGGATAGTTTGCCTCCATTCTTTCTAACCATACCCAATCGAAAAAGGGCATCGAGAAAAGAAAGATTGGGTTTCTCCTAGGAAAGAAAATGAATTGTGGGTGTGATGTGATGGCACTGGATTGAATGTAAACCCCTTTCTGGTTGGAGGAGAAGAACGGCCCTATAGAATGAAAGGCTCTTAGCACCTTACTCTACTTCTTCATATAATCGCACTTGGCGAAATAAAGAAGTGGAAATTTGGAGATTAGCTGTTGCTTGTGAGTTGGCTTCGAGGCTGATACGAAAGAAAGCCTACAAAGGAGGAAGAAGGGGGCACTACGGTAAGAGCATCCCTGCGCAACGACTTGTCTACTTGCCTAGTAGCTTGGCCTTGCTTTACTTTGACTATCTGGCAATCTCGCTTTCTTTCTATTTCTAGTACCGTTTGTGATCAAAGATCGTTCCTTATTCGTCGGTTAGGAGTGAATCAGGCTTTTTGGGTCGGTAAGAACCATCCACTAATAAGGCTAGCGCTTTCGACTTGGACTAAAGGACAAAGCTCCCCCTCTGCAAGATAAGGCCTTGGTGATGGCTGAAGCATGCATTTTGAAGCATCACCGACTCTATACCATCAACCCTCTTCTCTCACGTAGGATCACAAACCATGTCCCCCGTTGGATATATCGGAATAGGGCTTGCTTTGAGGTTGATTTCCCTTTTGGGATCAATAGGGCAGCAAGCGCAGTAAAGGGAGCCCCTAAAACAGTGAAAGTTATACTTCCTGCCAGTGGGAGAGCATTATATGAGGGTATTTTCATTCAAGCTTTACCAGCCGTCTACTGAGACCTATCAAGCTTTACCAGCCGTCTACTGAGACCTAGATTATAGAGACTCTACGTAACGGCCCTACGAAAGAATTGCATCAGTCACTGCCTGGAGAGCTAACTAGACAGAAGCAAAAAGATTCCCAGTCAATCAGTGAGTAGTGGTCAAATAGAGGAGTGGGCAATAGGAAAAGTGGAACCTTATGAAAGCCCTGATCTGGTGGTATAGAAAGATCATAAGAAAGGATGGATGGAATCCCAAGGGTAGCGGTAATAAAAGAGCTAGGCTTTCTAAGAGTATTTGGCTTTACTTTGACTCTATCTCGCTAAAAAAGACAAAGACAAAAGTAAGGTTACGGACCCATCTTTGTAAGTATCGAGGTATTTCTTGTCTCACACAAGAAGACAGAAGCTTTATTTGATATAAGAGATTCTCCGTCGAGTTCCCTACAAGGCAAAGCAAGGAAGCTATCAATAGAACTATAAGGATTTGGTTCTTCACAATTGCCTGAGGAGAAAGTGACTTTATCACAGTCTGATACTATGAAGGAAGTCTATTCTGTATTGAGATGAGAGTATCTACTGAGGGCAAGTAGGCCCAGAGGTACCTATAAGAGAAAGTCTGAATCCATACCTATAAAATATCAATACTTCTTTAAAGCTAGCATAAGTGGCTCTTTCTTTAGCAGAGGATTGGAAAAAGCCTAACTAGGTACTATCAGCATATTTCGAACTATTCTTTTCTTCATCTGCCTATCAAGCTGGTGTGCTTCTACTAACATCTGGACTCTTACCCTTGTGTAGGACGAATAGGTTCCAGAAGTCAGAAGCCCAGTAGCTAATACCTTAGATTCCTTCCTTTACCTTAGATTCCTTCCTTCCCGGCCCTTACTTTATACTTAACTCAGAGCTACTAGATACTCTATTTGGAACATAAGCCAACGAGAACTGTTCTCAATATGGCGAAATACCCAATGGATACGACAACACTGATGGCCTCTTAAGGAGCTACTGCCTACTTAACCGAACAAGCCACAATAAGAAAGACATGTGCGCCCCGAACCCGAGAAGAATAGGTGTAAAGTGACTTGCTTATATACTAAGTCAGTGAAACAAGCACAATAACTCCACGAAACGACATCACTCGCACCCAAAGAAACTAGCCCAAGACTCAAGCCTTTACCGATGCTTATAGAGAGAGCTTTCTTGATACTGATTGATTTCCCGCAACTATTGAGAGGAGAGGCATCCCTACACGATAATAAGTTTGCCATGTCCATGTGCTCGCAAGTCCTGTTTTTGGGATCAGAGGAAGTATCAAATACTGGTGTTGGCGACGGGATAAGTTATTGGCACTTTACCTTAGTTTCAGCGTAAAGATCATCTTAACAGCGGAAGTCCAGTATAAAGGAAAGGTTCAGACGAAAAGTAAGGATCTTCAGAATCATAAGTCACTTAATCTTCAGTGCACTCAAAGATAGGAGTAATCAGTAGTACCACCGAGCATCAAAGCCAGTACTCTATTCTTATCAAGCTTATGATCTTGTTCCTATTCCTACTCCGGATACAACTGAAGCCCTTATGTACAAGCCCAACTCTCCATTCCTTCCCGTCCCGAGAAAGTAGCGATTCCCTGACAAAAGATTAGAAGTTCCTGGCTCACTTTCATTCTGACTTTAGAGTTGATTTATTCCAGTCTGTATAAGAATGAACCGGGTGTTGAAGAAGAATCCACAGTTACTGGCGAGGAAGCAAGCATATTCTAAGGGTATAAAGTATTGTTCCAGTCATAAAGTACAGAAGCCTGAGCCCTTATGTGGTAGGGTGCTAGTGTTATATCAACAGTTATTAAAAGCCTGAGCCCTCATGTGGTAGGGTGCTAGTGTTATATCAACAGTTATTAAAAGCCTGAGCCCTCATGTGGTAGGGTGCTAGTGTTATATCAACAGTTATTACAGAATTGAACTCGGCCCTTACTTATATTAAAGCAGTTGCTTGGCCGTTACAAGATTCTATAGTCCTTTATTAAGGGTTGGTTACTTAGCTTCTTTCTATTATACTCCGCGGGGAACAATAATGATGAAGTTGATATACATAATCCTCTCTCGCTAAGCAAAGAAATCTTATACTCCAACTGATCTAGATCCAGCTCTTTATCCAGCTGATGAACCTTATGCTGTTCCATCTTATTAAGGAACTCTACTTTTTGACTTTACCTAGAACTGAAATATACTCCAGAAAAGAAGGAATTGACACTCAAGACTCTAAACTTGAAGATTACCCCAGAGCCCTCTATACTTGAGAAAGCTTCCTCACTAGCTCCATCTTCTGCTTTGGATCCCGATCTAGCATCTTATGTTGTCGATGTAGACTTAACGGATTCCACCAACTCATTAACTTCCCGCGGACCTATTACTTGCACCAGAACCCTATCCAGCAGTCCATTCCTGAGTGAACCTAATGAATAGCGTCAGTCAGTTGTTGGTATTACAATACCTTTGCCCTTAAGTAATTGGCGTCAGTCGTTGTGCGGCAGCTTCCCCCCGAGTTGAAGCTCACTCTCTCTGCTCTAGCTGTTAGTAACGAGTCCTGTCCTTTCCGAGGTAGTAAATAGAGAAGGAGTAGTTAGTTACTGATTCTACCTTACCTCCTCTATCTCTATACTATATGAAACTTCAATTATGCAAAATGGTCAAATATATATCATTTCCACTCAAGTACTCAGTGTACTCAGTGCAACTCATCTTTTGGAAAATATATAATATATCATTTCCACTCAACAAGAGCTCCGTAAGCAGAAGTGAAAGACCAAATTGATTCAATATTGTCCGATTCAGACTCAATTCAATGATTTCGAACAAATGCGAAAGAACAAGTAAGCAAGGCAGGCAAGGCAAGTGAGTTCGCCCATGATGGAGTTAAGTCAGCAGTTCAAACAAGCAAGGAAACAAGCCCTAGTGCATTATAAGTTGAGTTCTTCAAGTCAAGTTTCGATTCCATTCCAGTTGTTGGCGAAAGAAAGGAAGCTTCAATGGAAAGTGTAGTTTTCGTTTCAAGATCCGCTCTTAAAGCAAAGGTATAAAGTAGTCAAGTGGCCAGGCTGATGCTTATGCGCTCGGAAAGATCCGTATTTGCAAGAGGGCGAGCGAGTGTACGATAACCATAAGCTGTATCTGAAGCGGGAAGGGCAAAGCTACTACGTCAGACCAAGCTTAGGGATGAGCGCGGTTCTAGTGATAGCTCAATGTAATCGACCCTTATTTCATCCTATATACTTATTTCATCCTATATAGTTTCAGAAGCTAGAGAAGGTGATGAAGCAGTTCGGAATTCAAGTTAATGGAAATCATATAGTACTTGCGTTTCATCTAGGTTTCTAGGTTCGGTGTAGGTTCCTTGGCTTTCCCTTTGCGCCCTACCGTTGCTTGTTTTGGTACAAAGAATGGAGTTGAGCTCATAGATTTCATTCATAAAGAGGGATCTTCTGCCCAAGATAGATCAAATTCCGTATTTCCTTTTCCTGGTTGACTTTACTCGCCTTAAGAAACAAGCAAATTGACTTTACTCGCCTTAAGAAACAAGCAAATAAGAGTCAAGGAATAGTCTTGCATGGCTACGGGTCATATTCCTACCTTAGATATTCAACTCAAACAATTGGCAAACGAGAATAGCTTGTTCTACTTTCATACCGAGGAGCGGAATAATCCTTCAATTCCATTCCACCGGCAGGATAAGCTGCAACAGAAGATTGAGTTCGATAATCATCCCATACAGAAGCAAGAGCAAGATGAGTATCATCAGATGGAGCAGTGGCAACGAGATCAGAAGAAAGAGCTGGCTGGGTATTGGTCTTTATCCGTATTCTGGTGTTGGAGAATAAACTAGATGCTGGGCGAGTTGAAAGATCAGAAGCTTTACGTGCTCGGTAGTGAGTTATTCGCAAGTCAAGTATTATCTCGTATAACGTTGAAAAGAGGCTCCTCTTGTGGAATTAGTTGTTGCAGTTGGAGCTGGATCTGAAGCATAAGATCATCTCTTTAAGAATGAATACCCACCGCTTAAGTCTCAAGTCAGTAGCAAGCGGAACTTCAAGTCTACTTTCTTATCTATAAGCTCTTTTCTCAACAGCTTAGGTCAAGTCTCAAGGGCGCCACACACTTATTTCATGCTAAGTTAAGTATAATATAGAAAATCAGGGAATCCTCAATGGAATTCAATGAAGTTAGTTTATAGTGTAAGGTTAGGAAAGCAAAGCAAAGGGGCTTACTACTTGGCGCCTTAGTTAAAGAGTGAGATTACTTGTAGAGGTGACTCAATTCAATCCCATTCAAAGAACTCCGTTAGTCAAAAAATAGAACTCACTTAACGTAAGCACTTACCAACATCGCTTGTTACCGTAGCTTGTTCCATTGCGCCAGAGATTTGAGATGAGTTTGAATCAATAGCCTGGGCCCGGCCTGGGGATTAGAGTCGTTTTAATCAATAGTTATTAAGCGAGTCATTGGGTTAGTTCAGAAATACTAAGTGCTTGATAGAGAGTTATAAGAGAAAAAAGATCTTCTGTGCTCGAGAGGTTATTGGCTCAAGTTGTAGAGATCTGAAGCATAAGATAGAGCAGAAGCCGCTGGATCCGTGTTGGCAACGAGAGATGAAGCTAGAGAATCCGCTGTGCCCCCATTGAAGAAGCATCAGAGTAGAGATCCGCTCTTGAAAGTTGAAGAATGCCCGCTCAGCTCAGCCTGAAGTAAGCGGGAATTAGAAAGAAAGTAAGCAAACGTGAGGTCTAGTAGCCCTGCATCGGTGGAAGTATCCAGTCAGTGGAACAGTAACAAAGCAGTCTAATCAGAATCAGGCAATTCTTATGTTGATGATCCAGCTTGTTCACTGCCAGACCTATCCCTATCTTACACAGCCTCACCTCTCCCTCTTGGCGGTAAGTAAACTAGATTCATTCCTTTGACAGGGCATCAAAGCTAGCACTCCTGGATGGTCTCCTGTGTCATTCTGTAACTACTGAGTTCAGTCCTTAGCCTTTATCTGACTAGTTTGATTCTAACTTTCCTACCGCTGAGTGGAATTAAGAGTTGCTAGCGCTTCTAAGCCAACAAAGAGATACTTTCCAGCTCTAGCTTCTAATCCTTCTTCATTACCTGATCCGTATTATGTGAAATAGTAAGATGCCACTGATCCTTACATTCAGGAAAGGGGTAACCTAGAACAATGACTATGCTATCGCGGGAAGGGCCTTCAGTTCCGCAGATCAAATATAGTGTTATCGATGCTGTCGGTCTAAGCTCCGGATCCTCCCCTATCCTCTCTTCGATCGGGTTAGTATGTTGAATCTCTGGTTCGGGAAAGGCTTTGCGGGAAAGCCAAAACATATATACCATCTTCCTCCTTTGTTGGATAGTCCTTTTTCCGATAGATCAAATAGTCCAATAGCGCTCTACATTCGGGAAGGAGATAAGCAAGTAGACAACTTTCCAATGGTGGTGCATCGAAATCCCAGCCAAGATTCATGTGATCGGCATTCCACGTCTTTCTTTCCGATCCATTGCTTCCAGCTTAACCCTGTGATCTAACAGCAAGTGCAAGTGTAGCCATCCTGGATCCGAAGCTTTCGAAGACTCCCTTGAGTGCCT
This sequence comes from Musa acuminata AAA Group, assembly GCF_036884655.1. NCBI lineage: Eukaryota > Viridiplantae > Streptophyta > Magnoliopsida > Zingiberales > Musaceae > Musa > Musa acuminata. The sequence goes on along the minus strand of NW_027021310.1, from coordinate 374,214 downwards.
AAGCTAGCCGTAAACGCAGGCCTTGGTTCCCGAGCGGGATTCCTTGTCTTAGAGCTAGTTCTTAGTAGAAAGTATTCCCAGTGACATTCTTTCTTTTGTATTTCATTATTAGTTGACTATCCGATGTATCCCCCGGCGAATAAGGCTTGGTTTCAAGTTCAAGGTATTGTTGACACTAGCAGAAGTATCTTGTTTACATCATAGTTGAAGTCGTTGGGGCATTAGTTCATCTTCTTTCTTAGGGGCACTTCTGACTCCCTAGTTGTAGTTGTCCTACTGGCATTAGTTCATCTTCTTTCTTAGGGGCACTTCTGACTCCCTAGTTGTAGTTGTCCTACTGGTCCTAGGTTAATTCAGATTAGTTGACGACACATTCCTATTTAGGAGTTGAAATCATAAAAGTGGTATATGATTCTTACTTAAGCGCTATAGTTTGCTAGTGCCTTATAGCAAAGCAAGCCTTGTAGTGGTATTTTGATCTATCGGGCAGTTTCGTTTGGAATTAAATAATCGGGGGTGTAGTTAAGTTCTCAAGTAATATAGTGCCTGTCAGGCAGGGTACAATAAACACTCTGGAAATATGGAATTCTACTAAATAGTCAAGTAATGAGAGCGGAGCGAGGGGAGTCAGATTGACTACTTGTCAAGTTCATTATGATTTGTATGGGTTTCATTCCGATAGTACAAAGTTGGTAGTAGGCTAACAATCACACATAGGCATTGTGAAGGGACAGCTATAGGCATTGCAGGGACAACTCCAAGAGTGAAATAGCCAGCTAGGAGTTTCAGCCTACAACTAAAGGAAATAAATAAGTCAGTAGAAACCCGGAACTAACAAGCAAGAGTCAAAGCTATGAAAGTCAACCGGATATAGAATAGAGGTAGTTTGAAGCTAATAAGTAAGTACCACGATCGCAAGGTATATTATAGCCTTAAAGGCAGTAGTGCTAGGTTTGGAGCATAGAAGGTCAGACCTATAACCTTGGGGTTCCTAATGAAACGGATTTCTCTCTTGTCGACTAAACGGATGACTTGAGATTGGATTCTGACACGACCGACCTCCCCACAAATACGGAATTTACATCTAATCTAGTAAAGCAAGCATGTGGTATAGACCCGTAAAGACACTACACAGCAGCAGACTTGATCACTACACTTTCCGGTCTTGTAGCTTCCTTTCGAACTGCTTCTTTTTGAGTCAATTACTTAACTGCTTCTTTAACTATCATTGGATGGGAACTCCTCGTATTCATGGTCAAAAGGCGGAATAAGGCTTATTTATCGTCTGTAAGGCAAGGTGTTCAAGCCGGATTTATAGTACTCGTGTTCAAGGGCTGGCTTCTCTTCTTTAACTCCACTTTCAACTGCTCTGCTCCATCTTCTTAACCTTCTTAAGATCTCTCTTCCTTTGCTTTTTCTTTTGTCGAACAATACTCTCTCTTTTCTTGTCGACCGTACTCAACCTGCGAGCTACATCGGTGACGACACTGCTTCTCAATATTAATAGGATTTAAACAAGAACATAACTCGTATGAGGGACAGATGAAGTTGCCAGATCGGAGGGATATGATTTGCTTGTTTCGTCAGCTGCAAGTGAAGTTTCAGTGGGAAATGAATCAGAAAGTGGAGTCTCGGAGAGAGGTTTCCAAGTTGTCGGTGCTTGTGGAGTTACGCACTTTACTCGGCGCGTAAGGCAAGAAATGGAGAAAATGACTTATTTATTGCGCTAACAGGAGGGGCAAGTGAGGATGAAGGCGAAACACTAAGTGCTAACAGGTAAGTTCAATCTTTTACTGCTTCTCTTCTAGACTAACTTATACGCTCAATATCAATAGTAATATCTTCCATTCCTTTTTTCTTTCCTTGGCGCAAGGCTCTTAGCACCTTGTTTGCGTCTTCAAGTATAGAGTCGAGATCGGGATCAGGACCTTAAGTAGGGGAAGATGAAGCAGCGGTGTCGAAGTAAGCTGTTATCAAGTCAGGTTTTCTGTTTTCCTAGTTGACTCGGATAAAGGGAAGGAAAGGGAGCAGCTGAATTCCAACTTATCTATTTGAGAGCACTACACTAGGGGGGGTCGGTCAATTCTGACTTCATAGTGTGGAGTGCACGGTTCTCAATATATCTAATAGGGGAGCGGGTCACTCTAATGATTCTCCCACGGAGGGGATACAGCTTAATATCTTTCTGCCACGGATTATCTCTCTCTAAGACACCTTACCTTGCCAATTGCCTGTTTTTATTGAATCATTGGGCACCACTCCAACATCCCTACTACTTATAAATCCCAACCCTGTGCGGGCTCAACACCCGATGAACTTATTGCTTCGAAAGCAAATCAATCATCTTAACCTGATCCAGTATATGATCTCTACTCCTTTCTTGAAACAGTATCTTCTCTATCTCCCACTAAAGATACTTACTCCTTATACATCTTCGTATCTGGCTCTCCAACTTATCTATCTCCGTACTGGGTCCAGCTCCAAACTATCCTTACTTAGAGTCCACACCTGAACTAGCAGACCCGCCCGCCTGCTTCCTTAAGAATACGCAATACTTCACCCTATTAAGAAGAATAAATAGGTGTTGTGTTTGGGCGAATCAAGATAAGTGTACGGAAAACGATCTTAAGCAGGAACAGGATAAACATTAGATGAAGGAAGGCTATATTCATTTCTGAATTCAAGTAAAAGAGCAAGCCAGAGGTATATTACCATAAAGCAAAGCTGGAAGGCTTTCAGCTCCTTATCTTCTCGCCAACCCCATGTGCTCTAAGGTCACTCACCCACCTAACGAAGGTAACTATAAGAAGATAACTATAGAGAAGCGGGTTCACTAGAGGAAAGTAGATCACTCGAGTAGCAGGATTGATCAGCGCACAAAGCCTTGTTCCAGAGAAAAGTATGGTGAAGGTTTTGCGTACCTCCTGTCATAATTAGTTTCAGAAGTGAGTTACAGGCTCATAAGCTGTGCTCGTTAAGTCTACAAGAGTGGAGGAATAGATAAGGATGAGTAATAATAGTCTAAGAATCCAAGTTGGGAGTGGAAGGCTAATAGACAGGAGAGTCCGAATGAAAGGACCAAGCGCGAAGGAGTGGGAAGTAACCTTGCAAGTCAGAATGGAACTTGATTGTGGAAGTTGAAGAATGATTTGTTGCCCTGCCAAGCCGGTAAGATGACAAAAGAAAGGGAAGCAGTCTTGAGTATAGATTGAGGTAAGATTACCTTATCTACAGGGTCTCGAAAGAATCAATGAATTCTGAAGCAGACAGTTGAGTCCGTAGTTTATGCTAGTTAGCGAGTTAAACACTGCTAGGTTAATGCGATACTAAGCAAGAGAGATTCAATGAATGTTTGGCCCTTTCGCAAAGCTTCTGATCTGGTCCACTTTACTTGCAGCAGACTTTCTCTACGACTACAAAGGTAAAGCCAATAACATATCTCATAGACTACACTTTCAATCCAACTCTTTACTCCTTACTGAGTTGAAGTCACATATGCTATAGGAACAAAAGACTGCGAAACTGCATTAATCCTGAATAATCTAATGCCTCTAAGCGCTATCAAACAGCTGACAGCATTGCTTCCTTTCTTTATACTCGACTTGATACTTTACCTTCTACTTGTTACTTCTCTTGCAAACATTACAATAAATAGGGAAAGTGCTCAGGAAACAGTTAATATAGAAATCAGAAATTGAGAACAAATACACACATATATATAATGAATTAAGTCAAGTAAAACACACTGCTTTGCTTCTTGACTAGCAAGCATTGCTTAAAGACTCCATAATCTAGGGGATACACGAGATACAAGAGATTTCAAGACTCCAGAATCTAGGATACGCGAGATACAAGAGACTTCTCAAGCTACCAACCATTAAGAAGTCCGGGCCAGGCCTGTAAACCAATACGTCAGTGTAGCATATGATATAAGCAAGTCACTTCAGAAAGCACTGCTTCACAACGTCAGTATTAGTATAAGTGAAATAAGTCTCACTGGTTTATTATGGTTAATGTTTGTTAATGCAAGAAAGAGAAGTAGCGTAGATTAGTAACGTAGCATAGAAGGAAGCTCGTGCAGAGCAGTAACATAGATAGTAGAAAGAAGCGAGTGCAGAGAGCAGTAGCGTAGATAGTAACGTAGCGTAGAAAGAAGCTCGTGCAGAGCAGAATAGTCAATCATATTCTTATAGGTGGGAATTAACTAGAATCTATATATTGGGTGTGCACTATCTCCCATTCCATAAGTGCAGAGTGGAGAGTCATGTTATTCCATTCTTCTATCAGTAGTGAGTGGTTAACTTCAGTATCTAATAATCTATCAAAAGTAATGTTATTCTCTGGATGACCGCTACATTCTTCCAAATCTGACTTATATACAAGGGATGTGTGCACTCTTATATACAAAGGGTGTGTGCACTACTATTTAGAGGTTCTAAGTGACTTGATTGATCTTCTATACTTAGCGATAGATCTCCTTGTAGGGGTAGGGTTTCTAAGTGACTGGATTCTATACGAGGTTCTAAGTGACTTTATCCTATACTTAGCGAGATAGATCTCCTTTTCGAACTAAGCGAGAGAGATTCAATCCAAAAGTGAGTCTCGAGTGATTGTTTACTAATTTCTTATATCTATACTCTCTATGTCGCGCAGTGTGTTATATTACTCCATTTCTATCATGTGTCACTGACTAGATATTGGTCACGCTATCATATTCTAATTATATGTAAGTAAGCAGTTAGTTTACTAGATTCCTTCTATCTCTTCTTAGGAATCAACATTATATTGTTTGTTTTATTGTTCTTGTTCGTTGTGCTTACGTGACGTATGAGTTAAGAGCGAGTCGAGTCCAGTTTTCGGCTCATGTAAATGCAGATGGGTAGCTAGCTGTTAAGGATAAGAGGATTTCATTCCGATCGAGCGAAGCTATAGGGAGGGAAGAAGTGAGGGCTCGGTCCACTACCAGTTTCAAGGATATATATCTTATTTAGTAAAAGCTGCAGTTTGCTTTAATCGTCTTTTTCATTTGGTTCTCTAAAGTGTTATTTTCTCTTTGGAACAGATTATGAGCGTTGATTGGATAGCAGGCATGAAAGAAATCCTATACTCGTTTGGTTTCAAGCCCGCAGGCAAGCAAGAGAGAGAGAAAGAATCATACTGACTTTATGCCTAGCAAGGCCGGTTCCAGCCATAACCATAAGGCTGTCTCGGATAAGCCAGGCCCTGGAATCCATCTTGTCTTGCTTTGCACCCGAACTGACTCTACTTGTTATTGAACCGGCAACACAACTATCAACCCTTCTTTCTCACTCACCAACACAGCTAGTGGGTAAAAGAGTGATAAGCGCACCTAGTCTTGTTGGGACAAGGTTTAGGCTAATCAATCGAACAAACATGAATGGAATCCATCTAACCCGCCCATAAAGTAGGAATGTTATCCAGTAGCTCACTGACCTCTGACTTAGAACCAAAGCCCATAACTTATCTTCTCCACGCACAAGGGCTTTCGCGAACTCTCCTAACGCTAGATGAAGCTCCACTCTATTAGCACAAGTCAAAAACTGCCCATCTCGCAAACTCAACTTATAACACGCCGAGTCAAACATTCATTTCTTTTATTGTACCCCCGGTATAGAAGATGGAGTCAAGATACACATAGCTTTCCTTTTGTTAGTGCTTCTATAATAGGCTTTACCTTAGCCTGATTGAAACTTACACCTTAGCCTGATTGACAGCTTTCCCTTTGTTAGTGCTTCTATAATAGGCTTTACCTTAGCCTTTATCTGACTAGTTTGATTCTTACTTCAGATGCGGGCAAGCCTTAATAAGTAGCGGGCCTGTGAAGACTGTGACTTATGGGTTTCATTCTAACTTAACTACTAGCTTACCTAGCAGCAAGCAGGCAATTAATACCTTTCCGACTAGCTCACCTCTTTTCCTTGGTTAAAGATGAGACCTTATCAAACCGGAACTACTAGGATTGTCTTGCCCGACCTCAACTATGCCTCTGTGCTTCTTCACAGGACTTGTAGTATTTGCGTGCCCCCTTGCTGTTGCTGATGGTGATCCACCAGTATCTTAAGCTTCCTTTCGAACTCTCCTTTCTACAGCTGGCTAAACACCCTTCTTTCCCTTCTTTCGCACCACTCGCTAATGCGCAACACCGAGAGTCAGGTGCATATTCTTTTCTTTGCCAATATTCCTTTGTGCACTCCATTCTTAAAGCAAGGAAGAGAAGTGGAAGGGAACAAGTCCGCAAGAAGAAATTAACCTAGCTCTGGAACTCCAAAGAAGATAGTCAAACAAAACTCAGGAACTCCAATGAGTGTTAGCACTTAAAAACCCGAACACTGGTGACGAAGAAAGGTTCACACAGGACTGGATCTAATCTAACTCAGTTCTTTGAACTCTGGCTTGGCCTCTATTCTTATTCATTTGTATTGGAGTAGCGGCTAGTGACTAATTCTATTACTAATTACTATCTGAGTAGTAGAAAGGTAAAGAAACCCCTTTTTCTGGTTGTTTAGGGTATCACTCCTAAGTCGTTGCTTGGCCGTTTGTAGAAGTTGCTTGGCCTCTTGGAAACCCGACACCCATAATAAGTGTTAACCCAGGCACTGGTTCTTGTTAGCACCGGTTTCAGGCTTAGATGTACTGGGTTTGGTTCTTAGTAGCAGTGGTGTCAGTCTGCCTATGCTAAGTATCAGTCTGGTCGGTACCGGTTTCAGCCTTGGATGCACTGGCGAACACAGGACTTGACTTGAAGTTCAGAAATCAGAATGAGTTTACGCCGCGAACACTAGCGGCAGGCAAGGGAGCTATAAGTACTGATGTAAAGAATTCCACTCGTTGCTTTCGAATCCACCTTCCCTAGCACCCGACCTCCATCTTTAGCTGTAGATCTTGTTCCTGTAGTTTTATACCTTCTTTCTTATCCGATTGAGTTCTCTTCTTTCTTACCCGATTGAGTTCTATTTAAATACTTGAATGCGCTCTATCTATCCCTATTACTTAAAGAAAAGAACTTACCGCTTCATAGCCGTTCCTTCCCGCGCTTACCCCGGTTCCCTTATGATGATTAGTTGAAAGAAAGAGCCAAAGCTTTGTTCTACGCTCCCTTATGATTATAGTGGAAATCCAGGTATCTCATTTGGAGTACCTAGTAGTTATCACCTATATTGACTATTTCTTCCCTTGCATACCCGAACTAACTCTATCCTCCTTGCCCACCTGGGGTTGTTGGTCTTAGTCCTTTGTTCACCGGTGTTAGTATGAGGAAGATAAGAATTCAGGTAGAAAACGTAAGATCTCAAGTATGTTGTAGGTGTGGGAAGGAAATCAAGAAAAGTGGAATCCGTATTTGTAGCCAGAGTTAGAGTGGAACAGTAGTTAAAGGAATTGATCTCACAAATAGGAATTACTGAATTGAACTCACAACTAGGAAACAGGCATTCAAGAATTCCACTATTGGTAGAAATTCTCCGATGCTCTAGTGGTTGCTTGTCCACTTGCCTATTTGTCTAGTATTGGCTTGGCCCGAAACTAGATTAGTAAAGGAAGGAATGCTAGGTGGGTAGGCAAAGAGGGAGGAGTTAATGACTAGGGAGTTAAGGAGAAAGAGTGAAAAGAAGCTTCAAATAGAATTCCTTGAGGCTATCATAGGGCACACGCAGAGGAGAGGCGAGGAAGACAATAAGTGACTTGAGAGTTTAGGTCGGGTTGGTGACTTCTGGTAGTACTTGCTAAGTAGACGAAGCTATCAAAAAAGCCGGGAAAACGTGAGTGACTGGGTGGGTTAAGAGCACAGGGCATACTATCTTACTTGCGAGGTATCTTTATCAAGAGCATTAAGTTAAGGGGTTAGATTAGCTAGTTGCCGGAGGGATAGGAGAAAGAGTTCACAGAGACGGGTTCGGTGCTTGTGTTTCAAAGAGACTGGTTCGGTGCTATAGTATTATTAAGAAGTTGGGACATAATAAACAAAGTAAAGGCAATCCGTTGAGTGTTTAATAAGTTCTAGAGCAGAGGTCGACTTAACGGATTCCACTCAGGATTCAACAATAACTCCATTTTCTTCACCTTTCGTAACGATATATATTATATGCTCTTGTTTCGTGCTCTTGTTTCGTCTTTTGCATATAATCATAGGAATTCTTAATACGGATATTGAGACTTCTCCTACTCCGGATATTGCTTATGTACCTGATCCCGCTTCGGCTTCATATCCTATAACTAACAGGAACTAGCCTACTTTGATCTCAACTCCAGAACTCCACTTTCCTCGACACGAACCTCTCTTGCTGCTGACCTCTGACCTTACTTTAGCCTTTCACTTACACTACTTCTTAAACAAGAACAAGGTAAATCTTCTTTCACGAGGCTAGCTGGCATTCTCTCATCCGGGCACGTCTTTCTAGTCTGGTAAATCAATAAGTAGGAGTGCGCAAGTTGAGTCAGGTACTTAGGGTTGGTTTCTTTTCAATCATTAACATAATTAGAAGAAAAGCAGTACAAATACTAGCCAGTCGGGCTACTAAAGAAAACGAAGTCTTCCATAGGAATACGAAAGAGGGACGGATTTCTCGCTAGGATCCAAGCCAGACTACTTTCTTTCCTAATCAATTTGGTTATATAGTTTCATCTTCATGGGCAGGGAATAGGTCTGTAAGCCGAGACTGAATGGGCAGGGAATAGGTCTGTAAGCCGAGACTGAGGCAGAGACATACGCTGGTAATCTAGCGCACTAAACTAGAAATACAGAATTGATGAATGGGGCAGACCAGAGGTTCTCCCGAGTCCTAAAGCTCCTTCGTCGGGATAGTATACCTTTATTGCTATTGCAGTTCCTTAGTAGTGCAACAAAGAGTCATTAGCTCATATACTAGAGCACAGCACAGTTTTACCTATCCGATTCATTCCTTTTATAACTGAGTTTTGTTAAGGGAAGTGGAATCTGAAGGGTATTATTCCCGCTCTGTGGCTTGCTTTCTGTAAAAGAGGTATGGTGGGTCCGGTCCGCCCGGAACTGCTAGCGCTGTGTTAGCTGCTATGCTCCTGAATGCCCCTTTCATGAGATATCCGCTCTAAAGCTCTTAGGTCAAATTAGGAACCAACAAAGTAAGAATGACAATAGAAATAAAGAATTCCATAAAGAAGTCAGAATGACACGGCTTTCAGGGAAACAGAAGAATAAGGCCAGGTATGATAGAAATAACTAACCAAACTTGATAGTGCTAGGAACTGGAATTTGATTCAATAAGGGTACTCTTCCTCTGCATCTAAGGATTCCACTTTCAAGTAATAATATAGGAATTGAGTTGGAGGTTTTAAGGTCATAATTGACTGCGACTCTTATACTCTATTCTGATCCAAAGGTACTACATTCTCTGAATTAAGGTACTTTCTCTAGCGCATCCAGAATGGCACCTTTAGAGTAGAGAGCAAACCGAGTGCTAAATGATTCAATTCCATTCTTCTCTGGAAAGTTATAGTATAATCCAACTTCTTACAGTTGCCTTTAGCCCAAGGTGCTCTTACTCAACAATTAAGTAATAAATAAAGAATACTGTGTCGAGGAGAGGCGAGGTCGGGTAGTTCCAGATAGTACTATACTTGCTTTGATGCGAGGCGATATAGGTCTAATTCTTATCTTCATTCCACTATTAGTAGTTAGTTTAGACAGAAACAAGAACTGGAGTTGTTAGTTGACAGAGCAAGATCGGTCTACTTTGAAATGCATTATTCGAATAAGGAGATGTTTTCACGGGTTTTTAGTTCGGGCCTTATTGACTAGTAGTTCGGTCTTGCTTTTGCTAGTTCAATGCCCCATCATAAGTGAAAGAATGAAGGTAAGCAGTCAACTACTAAAACTCATAAGTCAGAGTTTAGGCCAGATCTCTCGCACATAAGATCCAAATAAGTAATTGCAGAATGAATAAAAGCATAAGTTAGAAGAAAAGTCAGTAAAGCACGAATAGGGGCCCGGGGTAAGATGGTAGAATTGAACCAAGCTGTAAAAGAATCAATACTCACTTAGGAGATCGAACTCATCAGTAAAAGAATTATTGGTGTGGAGCGAGGACAGCGAGGTAGATCAGAAGACTAACCTTAACAAGCCCTACTTTAAGGCATGAGTGGAAGAATCAAAGGTGTGAACATACGAATGAAGAAGTCACCCAGGGTAGAGGCACGGGCAACTAGGCGAGGTACGGGCACAAATAGTCTCAAATTCATGTGAAGAAGCTGGGTTTTCTACCAAAATCGAAATAGAACTTGCTGTTTTTTACCCAACCCTAAGAAACTAGAAGATAATATTATATATGTGAACTTAATACTATAATGAAATGAATAAGTCCGAGTAAAAGATATGAGTGGAAGAATCGGGGTTGAACTAAAGAACGGAAGGCAAGAGGGACATACTGAGTTACAGTAAAGGAAGAGGATAAAGTCAGAGTGATAGCCGAGAATAGCTAGTAAGATGAAGATCAAGGAGTAGGATCGAAAGTAACGAGTCAGGCTTGGTCATCTATGCAAGTAGTTCGTTTTCGAGTTCAGAGCGTCAGTGCAATAGTGGAATCTTTTAGAGACGGAGTTAGTTCGGGTTGGGAGTTTAAGGTTTCAAACAAGGATAGTGAGAATGCGAGTGTCGATGCATATTAGATGGGCGCTAACTTTATATCTGACTTGTTGGTAGTAGTTCCATTCTGAAAGTGACGTTCGGGTTCCCAGAGTTGCTATTTCAGGTCCTGCTAGCATGGGTTCTATTCTAATAAGATGATAGTGAAAGCTCTGTTTATAGTTAAAGTATTAGAGAACCTAGTTTAATTCAGTAGTTTACCTTGTGTTAGGCAGTTTCAATTCCCTATTGACTCCCCCATAGCCTTGTTATCACTAGCCATCTAAAGCTGCCCTTGTATGCACTATATCATTCATATTATCAATACAAGTAAGTAGCACACCTCTTTGAATAATGGGCAGGAAAGGTAGATCCTAGCTAAAAAGCCAGAAAAAGAGTAATACATGGCAGAATTCTATTAAGTCAGGATATTAAGGGTGCGAGGCGTGAGTAGAGGAACCAAAGACGAGATCCAGTTTCAAAGCAAGGGATTAATAGGCGCTAGCTCCATTCTTGTTGGTAGTTGTTAAAGTCTTAGAGGCTATAGTGGAATTCTAACTCCAAAGTGAATGTCCTGTTAGTCCAGGTTCGATTCATGCTAGTAGCAGTATATGTCTTGCTAGGCAGTGTTTGACTCACAACTTACTATAAGGGCCCGAGTTGAGTTCACTGTACTCGGCTCTAGTCTTGTTAGCTCGGGTGAAATTCCCAGTTTATACTAGTATTCCTCTACTGTTGAGTTTGGTTCTATCGTTGTACCCGTACGATTATTGTTATCACTAGCCATCTAAAGCTGCCCTTAATCGAGGAGAAAGTATTGGAAGCCGGTTTGACTCTTATACTGCTTGTTCAGTTCTTGTCGATAGTAGTTCCATTCCTGTTAGCAATGGTATCAGGTTAAAAGCGGGGAGATACGACCTTAGATGTTTCAGGTGAAAAGTCAAAGCGCATCCGCTATAGTACTCTTTCTCTCGACTAAGAAGAAAAGCACTGCCTAACAAGACTCATTTGCTCTAAACTCCGACTTGCACTAGTGCTATAACAAGACTAGAGCTAGTGCTGACAAACTCTATTCTTAACATTCATATGACAACTGAAAACTTATACTCCACCCGTATAAGGCTTATTTGACTACAGCCAAGGATGCCACTGTTACTGATAATACTAGAAACCGGGCATTGATTACGAGGCACTAGGCTCTCAACAGTGCATAACGATACTTTCACCACCTATTAATAAATACAGACTTTAGAGCGAAATCGGATTCTTTAACACTTACCTTGGAGCCTTACTACCTGGGGGCGGGTACCAAACCTATGTCTCCTGTCTTTGATTGTGACTTCACTTCCCTTAAGTCTGGGTTTCACCCTGCCAACTACCAACTTCAAAGCTGTCTTTCCTGTCCCTAGGGCTGACTTTCCTTTCTATTGGTCTGCCACTCCCTTATGATTAGTATTAGTCCGGATATCCCTTACCAAGTAGTCCACAAATCATTCTACTACTACTGGGCTTGTTTCAATAAGTATGAGTTTACAGACCAGAGAATAAGACATTGATTCTTTCTTTCCCGCTGACAGGAGAAGGCTTATGAAACGAAACCCCACTTCCAGGAACCTCCGCTCCACTTAGAGAATGGCAAATCACTTACTTTATACCTCGAAAGGCAGTTCTACGGCATTGACGCCTAACATCTTGACTTTCTACCCGCTTGGTCAATAAAATCTCATGAAGACGAAAACCATGGCTTCTTTACACAATCTGTCACTGCCTGTCCTCTTATCAGCATGAACGAGCATCCAAAGAAAGAAGAATGTTCCCACCACTCTAACGATTATAGAACAACAAGCTGCTATGGCGCACTCTGAACTGACGTTAGCACCCGATCAAGCAAGTAACAGCTCTCGCTAGGGTCAAAAAAAGGTATTTATAGATATCTTGTCACGTTGAAAGAAAAGATATTGTTGTTGACTCTTTGATATTGGTGTGGTTGTGCTTTCTATTCTTTTGCATTCACAAGCGTGTTCTGATCTTGACCCGAAGGTAGTAGCGGTAGCCTTCGTAAGGCAAGAATGGAATAGAGGGAGTTGTGAGTTAGCCCGTTAGCTTTGGAGTGAGTAGTTACTTTTGGAGTAAACGAGAGAGTAGAGATGATAAGAGTGGGTAGCCTAAGCGTAGAAGTCATTGCCCCGCTGGAGCAAGCAAAGCAGGTTAGAGTACGGTTGGTGCTAGTGTTGCTTGTGTATAAGTCTTAAAGTGAATGAGTTCTTGTGCGAGTAACGTCTAGGAAATTATAGTATAGGGCCTGCAAGTGTAGTTCAATTAAGTAAAGAATTCCTTGTTTCAAGGTACGTTCTTGCCCCTTTAAGTAGTAGTATAGTCCCCCAACATTAGCTTCATCTTTCTTTCGAGCACCCGTACTCTACGACAACAAATAAGGATTCAAGTTTAGTAGGAACAGGAAAAGATTTGAGTGCAGAAACAAACAGAGGATATCTTGGTGCAGAAGCTTTGTAAGTGGAAGACAAAAGGAAAAACACTTTATTTGCGAGCGCAGAAGGAGAGGAAGTATTAGTTGCCCTAGGTAAGAGAAGAGGTCGGGTCTCGGCTGTTTCCGCCTGGTTGCCACCAACTAATTAAGCGCTATTCTAGTATTTTCTAAATGAATGAATGAGTTTTGGTTTGGACTCCGCTCTCAATAACGTCCTTGAAAGCCATTGGTAAAGCAAGCGGCCAAGCAATAGGTGTCCGATGAGACAGACAGACCCCTATAGAAGAGGAAATCAATGCAGCAATCTAATATACAACATGGAACTATGTGACATCAATCTATGATTCTCTTCTTGCTTCAACAATCTATAGCTTGGTTCAACATAGGCTGGATTAGGCATAAAATAGATAAGATAGATAACATAGGCCCTTTATCGATAGAATTTGGAGAGTGGAAACAGATTAGAGGCATCTTTACCATAGAGACTCATCTTTATACAGAATAAGTGCGATACACAGCCGGGGCTCCCCTATTTATCTAGTCCATATGGGTTCATTTCTATCTAATAGTGCTTGGATGCGATTCATTTCTATCTAATAGTGCTTGGATGCGAAGAAAGCAAGAGCAAGGTTAGGCTAGCTTTTTTGTACCTCGGTTTGCTGTTTCATTCTAATATCAGTTTCAATATGAGACACATGAAGTTCACTGCCTATTCTTCCTATGGTGAGCAAAGTCAATCTCTCTTCGATATCACCTCCATGATTTCCCTTGCAAACAAAATCATCTGGAGTCTCTTTCTTGCGGAGATACATACTCTATCTAAATAACAAGTCAGGGTTGGAAGCTCATTAGTAGGGCTCAGCGCTACCAGTGAACATATAAGGATTGACTACCCGGCGAGTAAGTCCTGTTAGCAGTGAATTCATTCCCAGTTACTTGTGGAATTCGATGTTCTAGCTAATTATACACAAGTCCATGTTAGTTTCCTTAATCTTATTAGAATATCCGGAGAACTCTTCTGACAGCCCCAACAAGTAGTAGAGTAGCCCAGTTTCATCCCTTATACTAGTATAGGAATTCCTAGTTAGTGGATTTAGTTTGATTCACTGTCTCGAGGTTGGTTGTGAGGAGCACTATACAGCTTGAAAGCAGTACCATTGAGAAAGAGAAAAATAGAATAGGTTAACTAAGGCTAAAGAAGAAAGAAAAGGAGGACATCATTATATAGTTTCCTAGTAGAAAGTCCCACCACGCCCTTAAAGAGTGAATTGGCCAAGCGCTTGCGAAGAAGAATTAGGAAGAAAAAGAGAAAAAAGCAGTAAGAGCAAATTGATTATGCAGACTGGGGTAACCAGCTCTTGTCACAGCCAACCATCCTATATCTTTCCTACGACAAATCCGCATCTTGAATTCACATAGCTCTCCCTCCAAGGACATGCTATTGTTCTTACTTATATTTATGGGTGGTTTTTGAGAATCGGTTTGGGGGGGCCCTATACAAGATAGTCTTCCTTCAAGCGCAAGAGATTTCTACTTGATCGAATCCAAATAGTGAACCAGGTTCGACTACTGTCAGGCTATTCCACTTGGCCATATAGTCAATACCAGCAAAAAGATCTCTGACTCGAATCCGGAACTTCTATCTTATTGAGATCCGTTAGCCATGAAGACAGGAACTATAATTAATCGTACGTTAGCACAACTGAATAAACAAGCAAACAAGCAAGGTGCTGAAAGCCTCCATTATGACTTTAGAGCAAATCATATGGAATTAAGTAATATTACCCAATTCTCTATACAATGTATGTGCAAGAGAGATTCTATTCATTCTTCTTTGACTTGCCCGTAAGGAGTAGCTTGTTTAGTAGTTGTTGGATACAGAAAGAGCATGATCCGAATGAAATCTTGAAATCAATCCAACAGTAGATGTGTAGGGTGCGCGGTATACTGTAGAATGCGAGTCTCTTTGGGTACTGCTAACTTTATATACTTATGCAATAGTCAACCTCACTCTAAACTCTATGCTTTATTTAGTGCAAAATGAATGTGTGAAGAAATCTGACCAAAAAAAGAATATACTTGATTTCCTTATCTTATTGCGAGTTACCGCTGCTATCGATCTACCCTTTAAGATCCGTGGGTATGTTTTCAGAATGGAGTGTGCACACCACACCTATTATAGAAGAAATAGATTGGAGTAAACAACCAGAAGACTCCACTTTCCTCTGCGCAACAAGACGTCGTGCATCAGTGAGGCATAGCCTACTTATCTTTTTTATACGAAAGAAGTCCAGGGGCCAAGTCAGTTCTCAAGCGAGAATCAACTCATTAGTCAAAGAGGGGAGCTAGCAAGGGATAGGATGAAACGAGTGGTACTAAGCCTGAAACAAGGTCGGGGAAGCCAAGACTTAAAGCAAGGGTAGAACCGCTCGCTACCGCTATTTAACTCGCTGACGCGACACATTAGTAGCAAAACAGTACTGCCGCTTTTTTAACTCGCTACCGCGCAACATTAGTAGTTGCTTGGTCGAATACATAGCTTGTTTATAACTTGTTATGACATATCTATGCTGCTGCTGCCGCGCAGCTTTAAACTCGCTGCCGCGGAACGTTAGTAGTTCCTTGGCGCGCCGTTGCTTTGCCCTTGGCGTCTAGTAGTTCCTTGGTGACTGATGCGGTGTCTAGGCAGAATGGAACCACTGCCAGCAAGACTGAACCGAGGTAGTGACAGAATGGAGCTGGGTAGTTACAGACTGATACCGGGTAGGCTTAGGCTCGGAATGCAGCTAAGTAGGCTCAGAATCAAACTCAGTAGTAACAGAACCAAACTAAGGAGTCCATGGCTGATACTAGTGTCAGCAAGAACCAAACTAGTACCACCGAGAATCCAACCAGTGCATCACAGCCTTAACCCAGTGTTGCTCGGAACCAAGCCAGTGTCACTCAGAACCAAACCTGTGTATCTCGGACTGAAGCTTAGGTTTCTCAGACTGATGCTGCTAAGGGAGAGACTCAACCAAGGGCTACTAAGACACCAACCAGAAAGGGATAGAATGGAGCTAAGTAGTCACAGCCTTGAACCAGTGCTGGGGAGACTGATGGTAGTGCTGCTAGGTATGAGTATGTAGCTGGGCAGGCTGTTGCTATTGGTATTGATTCTCTGTATGGATAGCTAAGGTCTCACACTACTGTTGCTAAGGCTGATGCGGTATGTTACTGTATGGGACCTCTGACCTAGGTACTGAGACTTCCACTCATATGCCTCAGACTGGAGCTGGTAGGTGTAAGGCTTGAACCATTGGGGGTGAGTGGGGAATGTAGCTAGTTAGTATGGGACTGATGCTGTGTAGTCCTTAACTCGCTACCGCGTCACATTAGTAGTGCCTTGGTGGCTTAAACAAGTGCGACTGATGCTCTAGGGTACTCAGGCTTAAAGCAAGGAAGTACAGAATTGCACTAAGGTACGAGCAAGCTTGTGTGGAGGTAGGTTTGATGCAAGGCAGGAGCCCCGGGGGAGTTCAATCATTTTATTCCTATGGTTATAGAGCATCCGTTATAGAACTCCAAAGTATTGTTTCTAGATTCATAAGCAGAGTTGCCAGAGTTGAGGATCGACAAGGGAGGAAGTTAAGCAAGAAGGAGAGGGGAGAGAGGCAAGAGAACCAGTGCGGGAGGCATGCAAGGGAAGCTATGAAATTGGTAGCTGAATGTCTGACCCCTTTCCTGAGTAGGTAAAGATCAAACTAGATTATACTCTAACAAGAACAGGAAGAGGAGTGGGCTCTCAACTCAACTAAGAGCCAAGTAACTACGCTCCCCCTCGGTATTCAACTTCACTCAAACAGGCTCTTTTCACTCAACTCGCCCTTACTTATGTTGGCTTTCTGTCTTATGAGACCCCTAAGGCGACTATACTACCTTACCTATGGCTCAGCTACCTATGGCAACCATATCTCTGGCTCTGACCTTTGAGTTCACCCCGACTAGGTGCAACTCTTTACTTATTGTCTCTCAAGCCCTATCTTTAGTGGTTGCATTCTCAGTAGACACCGCTTCAGTCTCACTTCCCTTGCTTTCATTCTTAGATGCACTGGTTTAAGGCTTAAAGGAGTTAGCTCCATTCTTACTAGGCAGTGTTGTAGTCTCAGCAGCATCAGGAGCAGTCTTACCAGCTCTCCACTCTTAGTCTAGTTGGTACTTGTTTGAGTCTTAGTAACAGGGGAAGGGGTTTCAGTCTGGTTGTTACTTGTTTCAGTCTGATTGGTGTGCGTTTAAGTCTTGTTTTGGGATAGATTATTTAAGTCTGGTTGTTAGGTGCCTCGGTCCTGTTAGCAGTGAGTGAAGCCTGCTCAGATCTAGTTTAAGTCTGCCCAGCAACGGTTCAAGGCTTAGATGCCGAACAATAGTCATAACAATTCCTTTCTTCGCATTACCAAGTCCTGTTTTTGGGTGTTCTGTAGACTGAGGATATGGATTTCTTCTTTGCTTAACACAAGTCTCTTACTTCAAACAAGAACTCCCGGCTCATCTAAACTAGCAGCTGGCAACTAGTAACTTCATTCTGACTTCAAACAAGAACTATTCTCTTTCTTCCCTTGGATCAATAGTAATAGAGAGCTTTCCTATTCCTAGCTTTGGATCTGCTTTAACAGCTTGGATATGGCTCTGTATAATCTGTGCTTGTTGGCTTAGAGTATCTTGGAGATATCCTTTCTGCCTCTACTTTCAGGCCTCTACTGGATTTCTGTCTTTCTTACTATACTAGATTCCTAGCTTACTGGCTGAGTCTACATCCCGAGTTTCATCCCGAGTTAAGAGAGACGAGTCAACTAGGAAAATATTGGAGTCTAGAAGATCCTCTTGCCCGACCTCTCCTTGAAACAATACAGTGGAAAGAGCTCCGTTAGCAAGTGACACCTCTGATTCTCTAGTCGCAAACACAGATTACTGTCGATCAGAAAGACAATGGAACTGCAAGACCTCTGCTTCACCTATTTACCTCTTCTTGACGCGCCAACCTCTATAGAGGGAAGCAAACCAATTGTCGGATCCTCAGCCCCTTAACCCGCCCTGAACCCAGCTGATGCTTCAGATTCTAAAGTAATAATTTGATAATTCATTTTTGAGTGAACATTCTTATCTACTAGGGCAAGAACTCGTTATCCTAGGCAAAATCTTAGCATTGCGGCAATATAGTCTAATTTCCATATACACATAGTAGGGTTTAAACAGGAGGAGAGGCAAGAGATGATATTCATTCTTAAACCAATGAGCCAAGCAACTAAAACAAAGGCAATCGAGCCAAGTAATAAAAGAATCCAACTTGTAAGTAGAAGACTCAGAACCAGCAAGTAAGGGAATGAAACCCCTTATTATAATTCATTCAACTCTCACTCTAACAGGTCATTCATAAACAGACTTTAGAACTGATCCATCTGTCTCTTATCTTGGAGTTCAATCCAACAAGTAAGGGCGAAAGGACAAGCAGACAGACGCCAAGTAACTAAGGGCCAAGTAACTCAAAATATGTGTAGCGGCAGGAGCCCCGTCAACTGGTTCTCTATTGACTACTTTACTACTCCACTGGTTGGGCAAGGGAAAACTTCCCCCTTACCTTTAATGTAATCCTTAATAAGAAAGATAGAATTCCAGTTGTCGCCAAGTAAGAGCCACAGTAAGTCTGCTTTGCTATGAGCCAAGGAACTACTAGTGTGTAGCGGCGGGGTCAAAGATGTGTTTTCCCGTGTTTTTTCATAGCAAATAGTAGAGGCTCTTACCGATGAGTGAACCTCTATACTAGACCTGTCCTATGGCTACTACTACTGATGAAACTACGAAACTACTTGTTTGGGCTGTAAACTATTGATCCTATACATCTCCTCTGTCAACTGCCAAGCTAGTGACCGATTCCAATCTCCAAGAAGCAGACCTCTCCTCCCAGTGAAGCTTACAACTACTGGCTAGGCTCTAACTGGTTCTCTGGCCTACCTCCTTAACTGGTTCTCTTTCCACTAAAACTCCCCTCTCGCCAACTACTGGACTAGCTACTCTCTACTACTGGCAAAGAATTCCACTTACACTAGCCCTGGACTCAAATCTAACTCTGGCATCAAACACAGATGAAACAAGGGACTCCGGATAAGGTATTTCATGAAACAAGTAAGTAAACAAAGTCAGTAAACTAGCCTATCGCCCACTACAGGCTCTCCTCAATCAACAGAAAAAGTAGATCACTTGAGCACCCGACCCGCCATTGAATTATGACTTTCCTACTTGTGAGTTGAAGTATCAAGAGAGGCCAGGCCAGGTAGTGAAGCTCCTGTTCGAGTTCTAGTCTGCATCTGCTCGTTAAGTCATGTAGTTGCTTCTCTCTTTCGAAACTTTCTCCTTAATAAGAAGAGATATCATTTGAGAGGTCCAAGTCACTACTTAAGTCAACTTTATTCTTATGTCTGCTGCAATCGATTCTACTTCTTTCCTCTCAATACCAGTCAACTCCATTCTCTAGTTCACTATCGGTCAACTCTCTTCTTAAAGAAAGGCAGGAGCACCCACACCGGTCCACCCCATTCTTAAAGGAAGGAGCACCCACTCATAAAGGCAGGAGCACCTACTCACCAATTAAGTAAGGCAGGAGCACCTACTCACCAATTAAGTAAGGAAGGAGCACCCAAAGACACTCTCTTTTCAGAAGCACCAAAAGAAACGTACCTTGATGACCTGACCTCTAATAAGTGCCCGACCTCGACTCTGTCAAATAATACAGATGATACAGGGGATGCAACTCACAACTACTGATTCCACAGGACTACGAAACTAAAGGTATTCCAATAATCATAACTGACCTACAGTCTAATCTACAGAACTGGAACTGACACTGGGGCAGCTGGCAGTTAGTTAATTTCTCCTTCTTGCTTAGCTAAAGATATTGGCTGAACTCCTTTTTGCTTAGCTAAAGATATTGGTTCATTTGTTTCTTTCTCTCTGCCCTGGCTTTAAGGCTTGGACTCCCTTGTTTATTCCTATTCTTCTACTTACTAGCTCAATTCCCATACTCCCTCGTTGAAGCCTTGGATGCGCTACTTTCAGCCTGGTTGTTAGATGCCTCGGTCCACCAAGCAACTCCTAATGTTGCGCGGTAGCGAGCCCTCACTCGTTCCATTCTTTCACTCCTTAGCTCTATTCTTTAACTACATAGTAGCAGTCCCATAGAGAGAAGGGGCACATCACAGGCTTAGATGCACTGCTTTCAGTCTGAAGTAACTATATCAGATGCTTTGACTCCCTGGTTGCGCTCTGTAACTACCAAGTATCAGTCTTGGAAGCACTAGGTTAAGGCTTGGAAGCACAGGTTTCAATCCGATCCTTAGCAGCTCCATTCCGATACTACCCAACATCAGCCTGTAACACCCCCGTTTAAGGCTTGGACTCCTTAGCATCAGCCTCTAACTACCTAGCTCAATTCTATCACTTAGCAGCATCAGTCCCATACTTAGCTTAGTAATACCCAACATAGGCCTGCAGCTACCCAGCTAGAGCCTGTAACTCACTTGTTTAGGCCTTGGATGCACTGGTTAGAGCCTTACACCTACTAGCATCAGCCTGACACCCACTATTTCCACTCTTTGATTACCTCGTTCCATTCTTATTCTTTGACTACTGAGTTCTCTTAATATTATACTAACCGGTCTGACACTCTAACTCACAACTAGGAGCTACAGAACCTTACCCTTACTTTCGAACTGGAACTGGGGATTCTCTATCTTACCTAGCGTGGGGAGCAAGACTTATTCCATTGATACACTGCCTCTTATCCAGTTGCTTCTGCTGACGGTATAGTTTCAATCTGGTGTTACAATAGAAGCAAGAACCCTCTTCAACCTTATTATAATGCAATTGAAAGCTGGTTTCATCTCCTCATAGGTCATTTCCCATAAAACTCAATAAGAGCTGTTATAGTGCATTTCTTCCTAACATCTTTATGGTTCGACTTCACCTCTGGCTCTGTCAACTAATAGAGTTATTGCTCTAGTCTACTCTGTACTACTCGTATACAAGTTTGGGCTGTAAACCATGGCTATCCGACCTCAACTCCCTTAACATAATGGAAGCTTACCTCTTACCAGTGCCTTACCTTACTTGAGAACAGAAACAGCTCTTTCATCTTACCGGGGAAGTGGAATTCTTTGACTACTGAGGTTCATTCTTAAATGACTTATTATAGTGCTTAGAGCTCAATTCAGAATATTTCTACTAACCGGTCTGCTTCTCTGATAACTACTAAACTATATAACTATTTGGTCTTAACTCCGAGTACATGGACAAGTACTAATTCCAAGGCTAAAGGGCCGCTAGTCAATTGGAGTAAGTAAACCCGCCTATCCTAGTATGTAAACAACCCTATCCATACGCGCCTACCCGAGTCACAGGCAATTCTCCAGCTTCAGATACTTCCACAGCATCTTATGATCGGTATGAATTCTCCGACCCGAACTAACTCTCACTCTTTCTCTTTGAACTCTTTCTCTTTGAACTCTTTCTCCTCTCCTATTTCACTCTCCTATGGCTACAAAGACAGATGCTACTGCCCCTAATACTGATTCCACCAATTACTTAAGGGAAGCTTCTTTCTAACTCCGATAACCATACCTATGGCAACAGGCAACAATTCTATACTTCCCGAACTCAGGCAACTGGCAATACTTACTTAGCTAGCAATACTTAACTACTTACTTGTTTCATTCAACTAGCTACTATCAACTACTGGCAAAGAATTCAACTCACTAGTGGGAAAGCTACTGGCAAATCATTCAACTCAAAACTCGAAACTACACTTTCAGAGCTTACCTCGATCTCATCCCTATCTGGCTCTGGCTCTTTCTTCTAACTCTCCTCTGGTAAAGCACCGAACCAGCCTCTCCTCGACACTGTATTCCTCTCGACTTCCTCTTTTGTATTCCTCTCGACTTCCTCTTTTCACCAGGCTCATCTCCAGCTGATTCATTCTCATCGACAACGAATTCAACTAGGCTATATTAGTTTGATAGGCAAAACGGGACCACTACCCTTACTGGATCATCGGATAATTTATACCTTAGTTCCTTGGCTCTGGTATTCCCACTTTTGAGTGCAATTCTGAGTTTCATCCCGAGTTGCCTAGATTGAAGTTGGGAGTGAAAGGCTTTACCGAGTAGTTTCATGAAAAGATGCATTTTCCTGGTATTCCAATAAGAATCACTGACCTAGCTCACACCTCGCATCAAAGCCTTTACTTGATTCTTCAACTACTCGTATACTAGTTGGGGAAATCATCTAGTAGTTGCATACCGAACCTAGTTTCATCTGTTTTCTTTCCATCCCTAGTTTCTTCCCATCATTCTGATCCTCTGTTTTCTACCATCATTCTGATCCTCGGTTCTTCTCCTATAACTCCGGCTCTCATCTAATCTAACTCATTCCACTAGTCATTGCTTGGCCCTCTAAGTCACTAACTAGTTGACTTCTTTCTTTATAGCCTCCACTACCCCCTAGGACTCAATATCTTTCAACGCTGTAAGGCCACTCATCTCCAACAACTGGATCTACCCTGACTTTAGCCAACTCCTTACTTGATAACAGGAGCTGGACTACCTGCCCTGGCCTCTCCTTCTGTTCTTAATGAACTGCTTCCCTTTCTTCTTATTAAGTACACAGCCTTATTAAGTACACAGCTTCCCGAAACAAGAACACCTAGAGCTCACACCGCTTCTAAGGTTTGACTAGCATATGACCCATGCCAATAAGACTCTAGCTGGTGCTTCTCACTCTTACCTTCTTTCTGACCTCTACTCCGAGCCTTACAATTAAGCTTCCAACCAGGGGACTAGAACTTAACTCGAACAGGAACAGGGGATGAAACAAGAACTCCCGCTCCCCTTGATGACCCGATTGCAGCTGTCCACTATTAACTGCATTCGCCTCTCTCTTTTCTTTAGAAAGAAACTACTAGCTTCCCTTTCCTAACTTATGAACTGGAACAGGGGTATAAACAGCCCCCATGGAGCCCTAATTATTCTAGTAAGAAGTGCCTTTTTTGGCCATAAGGTGGTTTTCCATATAATATTTCCCATAAAGCCATCTCAGGATGCGAAATAAGGCCCCGATTACCCCTATTCTTTGTTTATGAGTTTCATGACAATACATGGGGGTCGTTTTGGAATCCAATAAATGCAATAAACCCGAAAAACAACTCATCTTTATCATATACATACTCAGTAGGGAAATAGTAGGGTGTAAACAGGATTTGTACATATCATATAATAACTGTTTATTGGCTGCCTGCCACTACACATTAGTAGTTACTTGGCGCCTTCAACAAGGGTCAATCAGACTCAAACCACTGCTGCTAGGACAGCTGCTCTTACTACCTCCTCGAGCTCCCCATACTAGCCATCGTATTCGAATTCTAATTCTGATCTGTCTTACCGCAATGTTCATATAAGAATCAGTTAACTAACTTATACTTACTAGTTGGATTCACCAAGCAACTACTAATGACCAAGTGTTATATTCAAGGCGGTAGGAGTTGGCTGTTATAGTGCATTTCTTCCTAACAGATTTACCCTATTGCTCTGTCAACAAATACAGTTATGGATCCTATCATTCTATTATATATACCACAACTCAGGTAAGCTCCCTCCCGTTAACGCTTCAAAACCTCTCACAAGACTTCCACTTAATGCTCTTTTGACTCTTGCCCCATTTCATCTTTAATAACAATAGTAATAGGAGCTAGATCTATCCCATCGATAAGTTAGAACAAACAGGTACTATGAATAGAAAGAACCGGGCTTGGAATGCAGTGTTTGATTCTGTAACTACTGGGTTCCGGTACGAGGGAAGCTAGTTTGAGTCTCTGTCTGATGAGTCGAAGTCTTGGAGTTAGTGCTTTCAGGCTGCTCCTCACTGGTTTGGTTCTCGCTGGCACCGGGTTCAGGCTTGATGTTACGGGTTGAAGTCTTGTCTTTGGTTCACTGGTTCTTAAACTGCCTGGTTGGATTCTTGTTGTGACTAATTTATGAATGTGACAAAAATGCTAATTTCATATCAGTGTGACTAATTTATGAATGTGACAAATTTCCACATGTGACAAAAATGGGATGTGACAAATTCTTAATGTGACTAATCCACATGTGACTAATTCTTCCCCTGCCTTGGGTTTCATACCGAGCAGACACCGCTTCAGTCTTACTGCCCATGCTTTCAGGCTTGGATTGACTGCTTTCATTCTGAGTATACCTACCAGCAGCCTGCCCGGCACTTGTTCTAGACCTGAGAGCGACCCCCATATACACATACTGACTAGCGACATACCCGGGTTCATCCTGACACTGCTTAGGTCCATCCTTAGCTACATACCCTTACTAGCTACCTTAGCTACATACCCTTACTAACTACTAGACCTTAGCTACCTCCTCTCATTCTCGTTGTTACTGCTTTCAGGTCATAGGTCTAATTCTTGGATTGACTGGTTGGAGTCTTACACTCGCTGGTTTGAGTCTCGTCTTTGCTAGCTCCGTTCTGAGTCTAAGGCTTATACCCACTAGTTGGATTCTGAGCCTACCCGGTATCAGTCTTCCACCGATCAGCTCCATTCCGAGGGGCAGTGGTTTTATTCTTTAACTCCCTTGTTTTAGTCTGTAACTACCTGGGTTAAGTCTGGTCGGATCTAGTTTGATTCTGTAACTCCCTGTTGCTTGTTAAGGCTTGCACTCCTGGGTTTGGTTCTGATCTTAGCAGCTATAGTATTGGATTCACCGGTTTGATTCTCATTGGTGCCAGTTCCATCCTATGCCTTACTCGTTGGTGTCTTGATTTACTGATTTCATTCTGAGTTTCATCGGGAATCCTTATCCTTAATAAAGATATATGAAATTATCTATTCATTTTCCCTTCTATGTATGTACTGAAAAGGTAGTCCAAAATGATCTCGAGTTTTCTGGGCCAAGCAACTACTAGACGCCAAGGAACTACTAATGTTCTGACCAAGCAACTAAGGATGCAACAGGACCAGACCTCTACTGGAAGGGAAATGTAACTGTCAACTTGACCTCGAACAGTACTACCAGTCTTCAACAATGACTCGAGCAGGAACAGGAGCTCAAAAGCACTAATAACTATGAGAAATCAACCCTAAAGTCAGACCTATCCCTCTCTTCTGGTAAAGCACCGAACCAGTCTCTTTGCCCAGCCTCGGATCCTTCTCTTGAAACAGCTTCCTCTCCTGTGTAACTGTGGATTCTTCTTCAACACCCGGGTCCATTCTTATACTGACTGGTGCAATTCTGTAACTCCGACTTATTAGTTAACTCCTACTTATTAGTTCAATTCAGAGCCTTCTACTTAAATAACTAACTATAGCTCATCTAACTCTGTCAACCAACTAATAAAGTGATCTTCTTTCTTTCTTATGAGACCCGACCTCTAATAGACCCGAGCTCCGGCAACAGGCAACTATTCTTTATGTTGCTTCTCTCTTTCGAAACTTTCTCCTATATGAAGTGATCTTGGGTTTCCGCTACAGTGTCAGTAGACGGTGAATTCCAGGTCCTGCCAGTTTCTTTTCGGCATAATTCAGTTATTATGCAAGTGTGAAGTCCATTCTCCAACTCTATTCTTTATAAATCAACTACTCGCTTCACCACCCTATGCCTCTGCCCAAGAGGGCAGGTAAGCTAGTCAATTGGAATGACACTGCGCCTACCCAAATAAGTAAACAACACAGCCACTACCCATAAAAGCTCTAATAGGCACCTTTTAGTAACAGCATAATCTCTGATACAGATGAACCTAAGATCCCGGGCCGGTACACGTTGTTTTCCCGAAGAATCAATGTAGTTTCTCCTTCTCCCAATGATATATATGGTATATCAGAATTGGTTATGAAACAAACACACCCAACCCATATTGAACTAAGTAGTCAAAGGGCCAAGCAACGAGACAAGGCCTACCGGTCTGAAACTCACACTCACACAGGACTACTGCTTAAAGGTGCTGAAAGCCTCATAAACTACAGGCTCTGCTCAGGCTCTCATCTAATCTAACAAAGGCTCATCTCATCTCAACTTACTATAAGGGCTCCGGCTTCCCTCTCTACAACTACAGGACCTGGTATTCCAATAATCATAACAGACCTCGCGAACAGCCTATCATCTATAATACCTGGCAACCGAAACAAGACTGGAAGACTTCTCTTCATTACTAGAGGAACAAGATCATCAGCTACTAAGAGGAACAAGATTGGAAGCCGGGTGTGGGGAGTTGTCAAGTAAGAAGTCAACAAGTACTACCGGGTGTGGGAAGTTGTCAAGTAAGAAGTCAACAAGTACTACCTGGACTACAACTACCGGTATTAAACAATCACCAGAACAGGAGCTAAAAAGGACTAATCACTATAAGAAAGAAACCCTCAAATAAGACCTATCCCTCCACTCTTGCTACTAATACAGATGCAACTGAACCACTACTTGGACTAGACTTTAGCCAACACCAACTGATTCCACAAGGGATGAAACTCGTTCGTCCACTCTAACTGCCGCAACTACTAGATGCAGAGAAGCAGACCGGTTATTTGACTACGCCGTTCTATTCTTCCACCCCCCAGTTTCATTCTGACTACTGATTCACAACAGGACTACTGATTCCAGGGGCAAGAACTAGACTTTCCACTTTACTTCTATCCTCTACCTCATTGGCAGCCTAGGCTACTGATGCAACTGGACCAGACCAGATCACTACTTGTCAACTTCAGAGAAGACTCAACTAGGTCTTCCACTCATAATTCCACTGGCCTTTATTATAAGTTGGGTCAACTAAGACTTCTTGAAAGAGCTATACCTCTGTAAACTCATACTGAAATCCAGAATGCAACTATCAACTCAGAGGCAAGCGTATACTAGTGTGTAGCGGCAGGAGCTCAGCTCAAAACTACGAGCCTCAAAGAATACTACTTTCTTGCCAGAACTCTCCTTTCAGAACCAATGGAAGCTTCTGATCTGGTAGACTAGGAGGCGAGACAATCTGTTTAGTTTGAGCAAGGAAAGGGTAGGAAAGGCAGTAGTCTAGCTAGCTTTAGGGATAGGGAGCTAAGCCCCTCCACGGATTCTCTATCTCCATCTCTCATTACAAATTCTATAAGATACTCTATTCTCTTATCTTTTTCAATGCTATAATATAATCATCGCTTACACTGTCAACAGGAGCAGAACCGATTGCTGTCGACCTCAGACTGTTGAATAGAATTGTTAGGGCCTGGCCTGTCCTTTGAACTAAATACTGATTATGCTTATGCGCTACAATCCAAAGAATCAATTACTGTTTTATCAGCGTTAGCTTACTTCATATAGAAGAACGTAAAAACAGAGAGCATTATTTCCTTTAGAAGAACGTAAAAACGGAAAGCATTACTTCCTTACTCGACGAACGAATAGAGACACCCCGGAATGCGGCTCACATTCTCACTTATAGGCGACTACAGAAACGAATCTCTCAGACTACAGAAACGAGATACATACTTCTTGAAACTATACCGCCAAGCGTATACTAGCTCTCAAGTAAGAATTCCACTCACAAGTCGGAAAGTAAGAAGGTCAAGATACTGGTTCGGTGCTTGGACTGGACCACTACAAGGGAAAGCTTAGCATTCAAGTTCCGGTCAGGCAGAGGCAGAGGGTTCCGGTATCGGTTCACAAGTAAGCAGTTCTTCAAGTGACGTTCGAGGAGAGTTGACAGTTTCAAGTTCGCCAAGCAGAGCGTGACAAGCAACTGCTGTTCCACTAGGGATGAAACTCTCACAAGAACAGGACTCCCGGAGACGAACACAGGACTTGCTCATAAGTAGTTGTCGGCTTTTGTCTTTCTAATCCGTATATGATTACTGTTCTTGGGAAGGAAAACAGGACTTGCTCATAAGTAGTTGTCGGCTTACTCATAACTTCGGGCTACTAGCTACTACTGATCAAGGCCTACCGGTCTTAAACTATCACTCTCACAGGAACAAGACCAAGACTGGAATCTTGATTGGAACAAGACTTCAATATGGAAACCCGGGGCCAAGTAACTACAAATGTGATGCTAAAGGAGCGGTTCATAGCAACCCAGGTTTTAGTGAGTTACTGGGTTGGCAATCGGTCCCTTAGTTACAGGTAGTTAGTGGAATTCTTCCTTTCCTACTTTCTAGTTTGATTCTTAGTCGAGAGTGAAAGCTTAATAGTAAGGCTTTGTCTAGGAAAGTAGTAC